>NC_079202.1:9750870-9771214 GCF_026745355.1 Beta vulgaris subsp. vulgaris | reverse complement strand
ATTAGTTATGGTCATACAAGAGTGATTTTGATTATTAATAATTTGACCCAATGTTTCAATTGATATTTTGCTAGATTCGACAATATTGTCCATCATAGAATCACATCTCTTTAACAATGCCATATTTTCTTCAAGTGAATTAAGAATTTCAGAATAAACATGGCGTTCACAGCTAGAAACATCTTCTAAGTTTGAGAAAGTGGTATTTCCAAAGTCCCACTCATAAGTATCTCTAGACAACCACCCAAAGAAACTCCATGCTTCATCAAAGTGTTGGGATCGAAATTCACCATTAAACATAGACTCCACAATTTCTCTTGTATGCATATTCAAACCATCATATATCACCTCACACATCTCCCAAATCTCAAGTATATACTTAGTTAGAAGAGTGTTCTCAAATCTCTGATAATAATTCCAAAATGGTTCATCCTCATATTGAGGAAAAAAAAAGTTCGTCATTTTTTGGAATTCTCTTAAAAAAATTTAAAAAAAATTATGTACAAAACCCTAGACTCATATAAACAGCACTTACCACATAAAATAAAGACAAGAAAAAAAAACCAATAAAGAAAAGAAAAAAAAAAAAAAATCAATTAAGCAATTTCAAACTTAAGAAAACTTCAATCAATAGCATATTTCCCCGGCAACGGCGCCATTTTGATAAGAGGTTTTTAGTGTGTCGTTAGGGCACTAAGAACCGCTTTCCAAACAATATTTATAATCCTAACAAGCAATTACTAAGAGAATAGTAAGGGCAAGTCAAGGGTCGATCCACAGGGAAAATGGGATTGATTAAAGTCTATCAAGTTCAGACTACCTAATTGAAAGGTATTTGGGGGTTTGAAAGAAGTTTGGTAACAATTAAAACTACTATCAACTAGAACAAGCAAATATCAAGTTTAAATATCAAATAAAAGACACTAGAGTTAAGGTTACTAGTATGAATAAGAATAGAATGATTGTAATGCGATTGTGATGTACGAGATGATTATGCAAGGTTTAGTTTCCCTCTAAATTACTTGAGTCCTCTCTCGAATGGTCCTCAAGAGTAATCACTTAATCAATCAACTAAATCCTCTCTCGAATGGTCTTTAGTTAATTGATTAAGAGATTCAATAAGTTTGGAAAACCCCTAATGAAGGATCCCCTTAATTTCCATCCAATATCTTGGATAGAAATTAAGTTGATTCTTGGGGATGATAAAAGAGTTCAAAATTCGATTAGAACATTTGAAATCAAAATACCAAAGTATAAATGTGATCAATATCTATCCTAAGGTTCAAAACACCAAGATCAATGCATAAACTTCTCTAAACATCACAATCACATCAACAATCATATTTAAAACCCTAATTCATACTTTCACCCTAACCCTAGATTATGAAACTACTCACTAATATGGAGTTAAAGCAATTAAACAATGAATCTATGACTAATCTAAGGCTTAAACATGATTAAGTAATGTTAAACTAATGTAAATCGCAATTATGAAACTAAGAGAATGAAAGATCTTAGAATATCAAAGCAAGAACAAAGACGAAACAATGAAATAAAAAACTATAAACTTTGAATTGAATTGAATGAAAAGTACCTTGAATGTAATCGGAAATCACAAACTATGATCACAATCTCAATCTCAATGAAACTAAAGTGTTTTCTCTCTAATACAAAACCCTAAATATTGTGTGAAAACTAGAATAAAGCGTCAAGTCTTCGAAATAAAACAAAAACTCGTTTAATGAAGCCACGAGCTCCATTTTCCGGAAACGACTGGTGCGGGGCGCACCAAGATGAGGTGCGGGCGCACCAAAAACAGGTGCGGGAGCACCTAACCCTTCTGCCTCAAACTGGACAGTTCAACTTAAAACGATCATAACTTCTTCATTTTATATCCAAATCAAGCTTATGACCAGTCGTTGGAAAGATATCGAAATGACACTACAAGAATGAATTGCAATTGCGACCAACCTTAACGACCGTGCGGAAATCCGGTCGTAAAAAGGTACCAATTACGTCGAGTTTTGAAAGCCGTCGTAGATATTAAGGTTATTTTGCAACGAGTCTTAAATTGGTGGTAGACGTTAAAATCTGGTCGTAAAAAGTATGAAATTGAGCGAAAAAACTTGAGCGGGAGCTTTCCCGGTTTCTTAATTTTTTTAACGTCCATATAATTACTAAGTACAACGAAACTCACGGTTGCAAAAGACTATTAAATTAAACAAATATCATTAGATTGTTCATCCCCAAAAATTAAAAAAAAACCCTAAGCTGTTCCATTGCGGTTCCTTCTAAGCTTCTTCACTCGCAAACTCCTCTGTTCATCCGAATTCCTCCAATTGGAGATCATTTGTTCAGATTATCTGGTAAGTTTCTCCATCCTTCATGCTATAAAGCCAAAATCAGATGTTCTATTTTGTTTTTGTTCGCCTAATCTAACGGTCTTCATGTTTTTGTTGTGCTCGAACTGGATTCCTCCCATTGGCGAGAAGAGTGAGGTTTCTTGGACTGGATTCAGGGCATATGTTTCAGGGAAATTAGGTATTATTCTTCCAGTTTCAAGGCATAATTTTGATTTAAATATTTTCATAATCTTGGTTGGTATTATGTTCGTTGAAGATTTTATTGGAATTTGGCTGGTATTATGTTTGTTTGGTTTTATTAGAATTTCATTAAACGAACATAATGTTAAATCATAATGTTAAATCTTAAGCTGGAAGAACAATTGTCGAATTTGGCTGGTATTATGTTAGTTTGCTTTGATTTTATTAGAATGTGAGTATGATTAATATAGCACAAGATGATAATCTATTAAATCATTTACTCTTCTTCTGTTACTGATTTTGATGAATTTGTTAAATCATCAAGAGTAATCAGCAGCTTCTGTTAAATCTATTGATTACCTTTTAACAGATTGTCAAGATTCTTCTGTTAAATCATTTCCAAGCTTCTGTTTTACTCTTCTTCTGTTACAGATTTTGATGAAGAATTACAAGTATTGCTCCTTCATTGTTAATGATACAGTAAATGACATTTATAATCTAAATTTAAAACAGGCATACGCTAATACAAGCAAAAGAAAGTTAAACTTATAAATAAAGGCAATCCGAGTCTGAACTCTGAAATTATTTTCCTTTCAGTTCGTGAAACTGTATGCTTGTCTGCCAGTTCATGTCTCATCTCCCTACTACTCCCTTCCCCAAAGAAAAAGGTGGTCACCTTAAGCAACTGATAAGGATAAAGATACAAGCATAACAACATCATTTGATGTTGGGCTTAAATAGAATTAACATAAGAATGACATACCAACGCCAATGTTCTTGATGGAGAAAAAATAACTTTGTCAAGACTCCCAAATCTGCCTAACATTTTAGAGAGTTCACCTTCGCTTGAACTGAAAGGCAAATTCTTGAGTAGTATGACATTGTTGCTTCTCTTGGAACCTTCTAATTTCCTAGAAGCAAAATCTTCCAAGGAAGCCACATTCACGCCAGCCTTTGTTAGAGCTTTCTTAGTTTCTGCGATTATTTTAATTTCTCCAAGAGCAATGCGTATAGCAACATCATTTTAATTTCTGTTACAAGATTCTTTAATGATGGAACCTAAGTGCAGGGATATTTTAAAAGGGAAGGTGTTTACAAAAGCTACTATATAATATTTCCATTTGTGTTGTGTCTCTTTTCTAGTGCAGGGGCTGTAGGAGGGGTGTGCAGGGCTGTAGGAGGGGGTGTGTGTGCAGGGCTGTAGGAGGGGGGGGGTTGTGTGCAGGGGCTGCGGGAAAGGTTAGTTTATATACAGCTACATCTACAAATTTTAAGCCCGTTTTGTCAAGCAACTGATATAATAAAAGGAATCATGCTACTCATGCTACCAAGTACGCATCTGCACTCATATAATAAAAGGAGTCATGCTACTGAGGATGCTAGACCTGATGTGTTAGATAATAAAAGGAGTTCCATGTTACAGAATCATAGCTTCACCTACGTTCTTTCATCAGGAACCTATAAAATTATAGTCTAAAACTGAAATTCTAAGAGCTTATGTCCTTAATCCATGTTAATCAAAGATCAGAAAATCACTGCTAAATAGTTTTCCAGATTACAACTACAATGACTACACCAAAAGTCTCATATTTACATAGCTTATAAGACATGTGGAATTATCAGCAATACTGCATTTATTATGAACATATCTACCTGACATAAGTTTCTTTTGATCTATAACCGACGTGGGACTTACATCACATATCTATGCTATACGTTTCTTTCTTGGTTTATGACTAAGATTAGTTGAAGAACAGATATGAATCCATTATTTTTTATTTATATAACTGCTCTTGTCTCTTTTTATAACATGATATTGGTTAATTTAGCATTTAAGGTATCCAATACAATCTTTGCTCCCTACTTCTGGAAAATGTGGTCTCTTGCAGTTCAATTAGTCAAAAATGGCAAAAGGCTTATGAGAGTTGGGAATCACGAGGCACTACACAGATTGTTGCTTACAGTCCAAGCTGAGAAAAGTAATCTTTCAATCGTTAAATTGTTTTATTAGAGTTATGTTCTATGTAAAGGTTAAAGTATACTCACTTTATTGTGGCTGGATAAACTTGAACATGGTCATTTGTCTCAGCACCAACCTGCCTCTGTGAGCTGTAGTTATGGTTGATAATGCTTTGATCTTGATATTGCTAAATTCCTCCAGGTTCTACATGCTTGCTATACAAAAGTTTCACCCTCGGTAGAGGTGGATAACCCACAACTTGTTGCATGCTCTGAATCAGTTGCTGAATATGGAGGAATAAAATATGGAGGAATTTAGCATTATTCGAAGTCTTTGAAAAAGGAATCATGCTACTTTATTTAGAGAAGGCCTCTAGATCTTCATTTTCATAGTTTACACTAATTTTTTTTCTCATTGTTAGTTATACTTCTACTTTGTCTGTTATGTGTTAAAAATTAATACATTGTAATTTATAATTTGTTACCTTTTGTTTTAGGGGCTTAGCAGCGAGGCGACTCGTGATTGGGCAAAACTAATCGTAGCAATGACATGTGGGAGGAGTCCTTACGTGAAGCTTGAGTTGGAATGATATGGACTAACATTGCGGGTTATGACATTTTCTACAATGTGGAAGAACTACAATAATTATGGTTTTTTTAGCTTGTGAAACTTTTGGCATATTCTCTAGTCTTATTTATCGTATTGAACTGTTGGCTAAGATTGTAGATATTTTTGTTATTGGTACTTGTGTTTGGACATCTATGTACTTATGAATTATGTTTTATCACGATATTCGGAGTGAGCGGTATATGGTTTAATATAGTGAATGTAAAGCAAGAATGGTCGCAAAATGTAACAATTTGGTCCGGTAAAAAAGGAAATAAATGCGTTCGTAAAAAGGTGCTATAAAAATCATTTAATAAAAGAACACCGACAAGAATTATGGTTGTAAAATGTGTTGTAAGAAATGCATGAAAAAGAATCGCGACAAGAAATATGGTCGTTAGTGGTGTAATGAAATAGTTCCAAGAGTACAATTGCGACCGGAAATTAGTCGTAGTTAGGTCAATTCAATGACTTTCAAAAAGAGATTTACGACGAGAAAATCTGGTCGTAAAAAGAATCATTTGAATTTTCAAAAATTCAATTGCGAAGGGTAATCTTGTCGTAGATACAGACTTTTTGCGACGAGTTTTTCACCTCGTCGTAAAATATCAATGACGACGGCTCATCCAAACTGGTCGTAATGTTTTTGCGACGGAGCCTTTTGCGACCGCAGACGACGGTACGGAAATCTCGTCGTAAAAGGCTTTTGCGACGAGAAACTGTTCATTAGCAACAGGATTTCCCGTCGTTGATGAGGGTTATTCTTGTAGTGCGAGCTTTCACCTCCAACTGGAATTACCTTCATCCGTTTCATGGTTTGAAAGTTATGTCCATTTGAAGTTCTCCATTCAAGATTTCATTGTGCAATGTGCTCCTTTGTGCGAGCGGACATGGGGAATGGTGCAAGCGCACCATTTATCAATGTGTACTTTGTTTTCATTGCTACCTTTTCCAACTTTACAAATCGTAGCCATCTTAGTAGTTTCACCTATATCAAGAACATGGCAAAACAAGGTGAAAGCAAATGTACTAGAAATTCGGTCAAAAATGACTAAAAATCTAGCAAAATATCACTATGATCAAGTATGATCAAGTGAATGAAATAGAAGGGGAAAGGGAGAATAAAGAGGGAAGAAAGGGGAGAAAGAGGATCAAAATGAGCTAAAAGGAGTCCATAAAGTACGTTGAAACACACTTATCATAGATTAACTACACTATTTAGATTGATGGGTCTCTTTAATTTAAAGAATTATTATAAATGACATTTAAGTCGGATTCTTTGCGATTTTTCGCGTCTATTTCATGCTCATCTAGGCTCAAAATCGTAATTTGGGCCTAACTCCTAGCTCGGACATCAGAATTGAGCGATTCAAAAGCCTGAATTGTTTTTATTACCATTTCTAAGGGGTTCATGAGCTCAGAATCTGAATTCCTTGGAGTTCGATTTTTCGCGTCTGTTTCATGCTCATCTAGGCTCAAAATCGTTATTTGGGCCTAACTCCTAGCTCGGACATCGGAATTGAGCGATTTAAAGGCCTGAATTTTTTTTTTTACCATTTCTAAAGGGTTCGTTAGCTCAGAATCTGAATTACTTGAACTCCGATTTTTCGCGTCTGTTTCCTGCTCATCTAGACCTAAAATCGTAATTTGGGCCTAACTCCTAACTCGGACATCAGAATTGAGCGATTCAAAAGCCTGAATTGTTTTTTTTACCATTTCTAAGGGATTCGTGAGCTCAAAATTTGAATTCCTTGAAGTCCAATTTTTCACCTCTGTTTCATGCTCATCTAGGCTCAAAATCGTTATTTGGGCCTAACTCCTAGCTCGAATATTAGAATTGAGCGATTCAAAAGCCTGAATTGTTTTTTTTACCATTTCTAAGGGGTTCGTTAGCTCAGAATCTGAATACTTGAACTCCGATTTTTCGCGTCTGTTTCCTGCTCATCTAGACCTAAAATCGTAATTTGGGCCTAACTCCTAACTCGGACATCAGAATTGAGCGATTCAAAAGCCTGAATTGTTTTTTTTACCATTTCTAAGGGATTCGTGAGCTCAGAATCTGAATTCGTTGAAGTCCAATTTTTCACGTCTGTTTCATGCTCATCTAGGCTCAAAATCATAATTTGGGCCTAACTCCTTGCTCGGACATTAGAATTGAGCGATTCAAAAGCCTGAATTGTTTTTTTTACCATTTCTAAGGGATTCGTGAGCTCCAAATCTAAATTCCTTGATTTCCAATTTTTCACCTCTGTTTCATGCTCATCTAGGCTCAAAATCATAATTTGGGCCTAACACCTTGCTCGGACATTAGAATTGAGCGATTCAAAAGCCTGAATTGTTTTTTTTACCATTTCTAAGGAGTTTGTGAGCTCAGAATCTGAATTACTTGAACTCCGATTTTTCGCGTCTGTTTCCTTCTCATCTAGACCTCAAATCGTAATTTGGGCCTAACTCCTAGCTCGGACATCAGAATTGAGCGATTCAAAAGCCTGAATTGTTTTTTTTTACCATTTCTAAGGGGTTCGTGAGCTCAGAATTTGAATTCCTTGAAGTCCGATTTTTTGCGTCTGTTTCAAGCTCATCTAGGCTCAAAATCGTTATTTGGGCCTAACTCCTAGCTCGTACATCAGAATTGAGCGATTCAAAAGCCTGAATCGTTTTTTTATCATTTCTAAGGGGTTCATGAGCTCAGAATCTGAATTCCTTGGAGTTCGATTTTTCGCGTCTGTTTCATGCTCATCTAGGCTCAATATTGTTATTTGGGCCTAACTCCTAGCTCGGACATCAGAATTGAGCGATTCAAAAGCCTGAATTGTTTTTTTACCAATCCTAAGGGGTTCGTGAGCTCAGAATCTGAATTACTTGAACTCCGATTTTTCGCGTCTGTTTCATGCTCATCTAGGTTCAAAATCGTAATTTGGGCCTAACTCCTAGCTCGGACATCAGAATTGAGCGATTCAAAAGCCTGAATTGTTTTTTTTACCATTTCTAAGGGTTCATGAGCTCAGAATCTGAATTCCTTGAAGTTCGATTTTTCGCGTCTGTTTCATGCTCATCTAGGCTCAAAATCGTTATTTGGGCCTAACTCCTAGCTCGGACATCAGAATTGAGCGATTCAAAAGCCTGAATTTTTTTTTTTTTTACCATTTCTAAGGGGTTCGTCAGCTCAGAATCGTTATTTATCGTGCATATAGTTCTTATCCTACGGACATGTGTGTGTACTAATTTGAGAAGATTTTATGTTTTTTTTCATTGAAAATACTTAATGATACTTTTATAATTTTATGACGTAGATTAACTACACTATTTAGATTGTTGGCCTATTTAATTTAAAGAATTATTATAAAAATTAATGAAATGACATTTAAGTCGAATTCTTTGCGATTTTTCTCGTCTATTTCATGCTCATCTAGGCTCAAAATCGTAATTTGGGCCTAACTCCTAGATCGGACATCAGAATTAAGCGAATCAAAAGCATGAATTGTTTTCATTACCCTTTCTAAGGGGTTCGTGAACTCAAAATCTGAATTCCTTGAAGTCCGAGTTTTGCGTCTGTTTCATGCTCATGTAGGCTCAAAATCGTAATTTGTGCCTAACTCCTAGCTCGGACATCAGAATTGAGCGATTCAAAGGCCTGAATTGTTTTTTTTTTACCATTTCTAAGGGGTTCGTGACCTCAGAATCTGAATTACTTGAACTCCGATTTTTCGCGTCTGTTTCCTTCTAATCTAGGCTCAAAATCGTAATTTGGGCCTAACTCCTAGCTCGGACATCAGAATTGAGCGATTCAAAAGCCTGAATTGTTTTTTTTACCATTTCTATGGGTTTGTTAGCTCAGAATCTGAATACTTGAACTCCGATTTTTCGCGTCTGTTTCCTGCTCATCTAGACCTAAAATCGTAATTTGGGCCTAACTCGTAGCTCGGACATTAGAATTGAGCGATTCAAAAGCCTAAATTTTTTTTTTTACCATTTCTAAGGGGTTCTTCAGCTCAGAATCGTTATTTATCGTGCATATAGTTCTTATCCTACGGACATGTGTGTGTACTAATTTGAGAAGATTTTATATTTTTTTTAATTGAAAATACTTAATGATACTTTTATAATTTTATGACGTAGATTAACTACACTATTTAGATTGTTGGCCTCTTTAATTTAAACAATTATTATAAAAATTAATGAAATGACATTTAAGTCGAATTCTTTGCGATTTTTCGCGTCTATTTCATGCTCATCTAGGCTCAAAATCGTAATTTGGGCCTAACTCCTAGATCGGACATCAGAATTGAGCGAATCAAAAGCCTGAATTGTTTTCATTACCCTTTCTAAGGGGTTCGTGAGCTCAGAATCTGAATTCCTTGAAGTCCGAGTTTCGCGTCTGTTTCATGCTCATGTAGGCTCAAAATCGTAATTTGTGCCTAACTCCTAGCTCGGACATCAGAATTGAACGATTCAAAGGTCTGAATTATTTTTTTTACCATTTCTAAGGGGATCGTGAGCTCAGAATCTGAATTACTTGAACTTCGATTTTTCGCGTCTGTTTCTTGCTCATCCAGGCTCAAAATCGTAATTTGGCCTAACTCCTAGCTCGGACATCAGAATTGAGCGATTCAAATGCCTGAATTTTTTTTTTTTACCATTTCTAAGGGGTTCGTTAGCTCAGAATCTGAATACTTGAACTCCGATTTTTCGCGTCTGTTTCCTGCTCATCTAGACCTAAAATCGTAATTTGGCCTAACTCCTAGCTCGGACATTAGAATTGAGCGATTCAAAAGCCTAAATTTTTTTTTACCATTTCTAAGGGGTTCTTCAGCTCAGAATCGTTATTTATCGTGCATATAGTTCTTATCCTACGGACATGTGTGTGTACTAATTTGAGAAGATTTTATGTTTTTTTTCATTGAAAATACTTAATGATACTTTATAATTTTATGGCGTAGATTAACTACACTATTTAGATTGTTGGCCTCTTTAATTTATAGAATTATTATAAAAATTAATGAAATGACATTTAAGTCGAATTCTTTGCGATTTTTCGCGTCTATTTCATGCTCATCTAGGCTCAAAATCGTAATTTGGGCCTAACTCCTAGATCGGACATCAGAATTGAGCGAATCAAAAGCCTGAATTGTTTTCATTACCCTTTCTAAGGGGTTCGTGAGCTCATAATCCGAATTACTTGAACTCCGATTTTTCGCGTCTGTTTCATGCTCATCTAGGCTCAAAATCGTTATTTGGGCCTAACTCCTAGCTCGGATATTAGAATTGAGCGATTCAAAAGCCTGAATTGTTTTTTTTACCATTTCTAAGGGGTTCGTGAGCTCAGAATCTGAATTACTTGAACTCCGAATTTTCGCGTCTGTTTCCTGCTCATCTAGACCTCAAATCGTAATTTGGGCCTAACTCCTAGCTCGGACATCAGAATTGAGCGATTAAAAGCCTGAATTATTTTTTTTACCATTTCTAAGGGGTTCGTGAGCTCGGAATCTGAATTCCTTGAAGTCCGATTTTTCGCGTCTGTTTCATGCTCATCAGGCTCAAAATCGTTATTTGGGCCTAACTCCTAGCTCAGACATCAGAATTGAGCGATTCAAAAGCCTGAAATGTTTTTTTTACCATTTCTAAGGGATTCGTGAGCTCAAAATCTGAATTCGTTGAAGTCCAATTTTTCACCTCTGTTTCATGCTCATCTAGGCTCAAAATCATAATTTGGGCCTAACTCCTAGCTCGGACATCAGAATTGAGCGATTCAAAAGCCTGAATTATTTTTTTACCATTTCTAAGGGGTTCGTGAGCTCAGAATCTGAATTCCTTGAAGTCCGATTTTTCGCGTCTGTTTCATGCTCATCAGGCTCAAAATCGTTATTCGGGCCTAACTCCTAGCTCGGACATTAGAATTGAGCGATTCAAAAGCCTGAATTTTTTTTTACCATTTCTAAGGGATTCGTGAGCTCAGAATCTGAATTCGTTGAAGTCCAATTTTTCACGTCTGTTTCATGCTCATCTAGGCTCAAAATCATAATTTGGGCCTAACTCCTTGCTCGGACATTAGAATTGAGCGATTCAAAAGCCTGAATTGTTTTTTTTTACCATTTCTAAGGGGTTCGTGAGCTCAGAATCTGAATTACTTGAACTCCGATTTTTCGCGTCTGTTTCCTGCTCATCTAGGCCTAAAATCGTAAATTGGGCCTAACTCCTTGCTCGGACATCAGAATTGAGCCATTCAAAAGCTTGAATTGTTTTTATACCATTTCTAAGGGGTTCGTGAGCTCAGAATCTGAATTCCTTGAAGTCCAATTTTTCGCGTCTGTTTCATGCTCATCTAGGCTCAAAATCGTTTATTTGGGCCTAACTCCTAGCTCGGACATCAGAATTGAGCGATTCAAAAGCCTGAATTGTTTTTTTTACCATTTCTAAGGGGTTCATGAGCTCAGAATATGAATTCCTTGGAGTTCGATTTTTCGCGTCTGTTTCATGCTCATCTAGGCTCAAAATCGTTATTTGGGCCTAACTCGTAGCTCGGACATTAGAATTGAGCGATTCAAAAGCCTAAATTTTTTTTTTACCATTTCTAAGGGGTTCGTCAGCTCAGAATCGTTATTTATCGTGCATATAGCTCTTATCCTACGGACATGTGTGTGTACTAATTTGAGAAGATTTTATGTTTTTTTCATTGAAAATACTTAATGATACTTTTATAATTTTATGACGTAGATTAACTACACTATTTAGATTGTTGGCCTCTTTAATTTAAAGAATTATTAAAAAATATAATGAAATGACATTTAAATCGAATTCTTTTGCAATTTTTCGCGGTCTATTTCATGCTCATTAGGCTCAAAATCGTAATTTGGGCCTAACTCCTATATCGGACATCAGAATTGAGCGAATCAAAAGCCTGAATTGTTTTCATTGCCCTTTCTAGAGGGTTGGTGAGCTCAGAATCTGAATTCCTTGAAGTCCGAGTTTCGCGTCTGTTTCATGCTCATGTAGGCCCAAAATCGTAATTTGGGCCTAACTCCTAGCTCGGACATCAGAATTGAGCGATTCAAAGGCCTGAATTTGTTTTTTTACCATTTCTAAGGGGTTCGTGGATTCAGAATCTGAATTACTTGAATTCCGATTTTTCGCGTCTGTTTCCTGCTCATCTAGGCTCAAAATCGTAATTTGGGCCTAACTCCTAGCTCGGACATCAGAATTGAGCGATTCAAAACCCTGAATTGTTTTTTTTTTTACCATTTCTATGGGGTTCGTTAGCTCAGAATCTGAATACTTGAACTCCGATTTTTCGCGTCTGTTTCCTGCTCATCTAGACCTAAAATCGTAATTTGGGCCTAACTCAAAGCTCGAACATCAGAATTGAGCGATTCAAAAGCCTGAATTGTTTTTTTTACCATTTCTAAGGGGTTCGTAGCTCAGAATCTGAATTCCTTGAACTCCGATTTTTCGCGTCTGTTTCCTGCTCATCTAGACCTCAAATCGTAATTTGGGCTAACTCCTAGCTCGGACATCAGAATTGAACGATTCAAAAGCCTGATTTGTTTTTTTTACCATTTCTAAGGGGTTCGTGAGCTCAGAATCTGAATTCCTTGAAGTCCGAATTTTCGTGCTCATCTAGACCTAAAATCGTAATTTGGGCCTAACTCCTAGCTCGGACATCAGAATTGAACGATTCAAAAGCCTGAATTGTTTTTTACCATTTCTAAGGGGTTCGTGAGCTCAGAATCTGAATTCCTTGAAGTCCGATTTTTCGCGTCTGTTTCATGCTCATCTAGGCTCAAAATCGTAATTGGGGCCTAACTCCTAGCTCGGACATCAGAATTGAGCGATTCAAAAGCCTGAATTGTTTTTTTTACCATTTCTAAGGGGTTCATGAGCTCGGAATCTGAATTCCCTGAAGTCCGATTTTTCGCGTCTGTTTCATGCTCATCAGGCTCAAAATCGTTATTTGGGCCTAACTCCTAGCTCGGACATCAGAATTGAGCGATTCAAAAGCCTGAAATGTTTTTTTTACCATTTCTAAGGGATTCGTGAGCTCAGAATCTGAATTCGTTGAAGTCCAATTTTTCACCTCTGTTTCATGCTCATCTAGGCTCAAAATCGTAATTTGGGCTTAACTCCTAGCTCGGACATCAGAATTGAGCGATTCAAAAGCCTGAATTGTTTTTTTTTTTACCATTTCTAAGGGGTTCGTGAGCTCAGAATCTGAATTCCTTGAACTCCGATTTTTCGCGTCTGTTTCCTGCTCATCTAGACCTAAAATCGTAATTTTGGCCTAACTCCTAGCTCGGACATCAGAATTGAGCGATTCAAAAGCCTGAATTGTTTTTTTTTTACCATTTCTAAGGGGTTCGTAGCTCAGAATCTGAATTCCTTGAACTCCGATTTTTCGCATCTGTTTCCTGCTCATCTAGACCTAAAATCGTAATTTGGGCCTAACTCCTAGCTCAGACATCAGAATTGGGAACGATTCAAAAGGCTGATTTGTTTTTTTTACCATTTCTAAGGGGTTCGTGAGCTCAGAATCTGAATTCCTTGAAGTCCGATTTTTCGCGTCTGTTTCATGCTCATCTAGGCTCAAAATCGTAATTTGGGCATAACTCCTAGCTCGGACATCAGAATTGAGCGATTCAAAAGCCTGAATTATTTTTTTTACCATTTCTAAGGGGTTCGTGAGCTCAGAATCTGAATTCCTTGAAGTCCGATTTTTCGCGTCTGTTTCATGCTCATCAGGCTAAAATCGTAATTCGGGCCTAACTCCTAGCTCGGATATAGAATTGAGCGATTCAAAAAGCCTGAAATGTTTTTTTTACCATTTCTAAGGGATTCGTGAGCTCAGAATCTGAATTCGTTGAAGTCCAATTTTTCACCTCTGTTTCATGCTCATCTAGGCTCAAAATCATAATTTGGGCCTAACTCCTTGCTCGGACATTAGAATTGAGCGATTCAAAAGCCTGAATTGTTTTTTTTTACCATTTCTAAGGGGTTCGTGAGCTCAGAATCTGAATTACTTGAACTCCGATTTTTCGCGTCTGTTTCCTGCTCATCTAGGCCTAAAATCGTAAATTGGGCCTAACTCCTTGCTCGGACATCAGAATTGAGCCATTCAAAAGCTTGAATTGTTTTTTTTACCATTTCTAAGGGGTTCGTGAGCTCAGAATCTGAATTCCTTGAAGTCCAATTTTTCGCGTCTGTTTCATGCTCATCTAGGCTCAAAATCGTTATTTGGGCCTAACTCCTAGCTCGGACATCAGAATTGAGCGATTCAAAAGCCTGAATTGTTTTTTTTACCATTTCTAAGGGGTTCATGAGCTCAGAATATGAATTCCTTGAAGTTCGATTTTTCGCGTCTGTTTCATGCTCATCTAGGCTCAAAATCGTTATTTGGGCCTAACTCGTAGCTCGGACATTAGAATTGAGCGATTCAAAAGCCTAAATTTTTTTTTTTACCATTTCTAAGGGGTTCGTCAGCTCAGAATCGTTATTTATCGTGCATATAGCTCTTATCCTACGGATATGTGTGTGTACTAATTTGAGAAGATTTTATGTTTTTTTCATTGAAAATACTTAATGATACTTTTATAATTTTATGAGTAGATTAACTACACTATTTAGATTGTTGGCCTCTTTAATTTAAAGAATTATTATAAAAATTAATGAAATGACATTTAAATCGAATTCTTTGCAATTTTTCGCGTCTATTTCATGCTCATCTAGGCTCAAAATCGTAATTTGGGCCTAACTCCTATATCGGACATCAGAATTGAGCGAATCAAAAGCCTGAATTGTTTTCATTGCCCTTTCTAGAGGGTTGGTGAGCTCAGAATCTGAATTCCTTGAAGTCCGATTTTCGCGTCTGTTTCATGCTCATGTAGGCCCAAAATCGTAATTGGGCCTAACTCCTAGCTCGGACATCAAATTGAGCGATTCAAAGGCCTGAATTGTTTTTTTTACCATTTCTAAGGGGTTCGTGAGTTCAGAATCTGAATTACTTGAATTCCGATTTTTCGCGTCTGTTTCCTGCTAATCTAGGCTCAAAATCGTAATTTGGGCCTAACTCCTAGCTCGGACATCAGAATTGAGCGATTCAAAAGCCTGAATTGTTTTTTTTTTTTACCATTTCTAAGGGGTTCGTTAGCTCAGAATCTGAATACTTGAACTCCGATTTTTCGCGTCTGTTTCCTGCTCATCTAGACCTAAAATCGTAATTTGGCCTAACTCAAAGCTCGAACATCAGAATTGAAGCGATTCAAAAGCCTGAATTGTTTTTTTTACCATTTCTAAGGGGTTCGTGAGCTCAGAATCTGAATTCCTTGAACTCCGATTTTTCGCGTCTGTTTCCTGCTCATCTAGAGCTCAAATCGTAATTTGGGGCTAACTCCTAGCTCGGACATCAGAATTGAACGATTCAAAAGCCTGATTTGTTTTTTTTACCATTTCTAAGGGGTTCGTGAGCTCAGAATCTGAATTCCTTGAACTCCGATTTTTCGAGTCTGTTTCCTGCTCATCTAGACCTCAAATCGTAATTTGGGCCTAACTCCTAGCTCGGACATCAGAATTGAACGATTCAAAAGCCTGATTTGTTTTTTTTACCATTTCTAAGGGGTTCGTGAGCTCAGAATCTGAATTCCTTGAAGTCCGATTTTTCGCGTCTGTTTCATGCTCATCTAGGCTCAAAATCGTAATTTGGGCCTAACTCCTAGCTCGGACATCAGAATGAGCGATTCAAAAGCCTGAATTGTTTTTTTTTACCATTTCTAGGGGTTCATGAGCTCATAAACTGAATTCCCTGAAGTCCGATTTTTCGCGTCTGTTTCATGCTCACAGGCTCAAAATCGTTATTTGGGCCTAACTCCTAGCTCGGACATCAGAATTGAGCGATTCAAAAGCTTAAATGTTTTTTTTACCATTTCTAAGGGATTCGTGAGCTCAGATCTGAATTCGTTGAAGTCCAATTTTTCACTCTGTTTCATGCTCATCTAGGCTCAAAATCGTAATTTGGGCTTAACTCCTAGCTCGGACATCAGAATTGAGCGATTCAAAAGCCTGAATTGTTTTTTTTTTTACCATTTCTAAGGGGTTCGTTGCTCAGAATCTGAATACTTGAACTCCGATTTTTCGCGTCTGTTTCCTGCTCATCTAGACCTAAAATCGTAATTTGGGCCTAACTCAAAGCTCGGACATCAGAATTGAGCGATTCAAAAGCCTGAATTGTTTTTTTTACCATTTCTAAGGGTTCGTCAGCTCAGAATCTGAATTCTTGAACTCCGATTTTTCGCATCTGTTTCCTGCTCATCTAGACCTCAATCGTAATTTGGGCCTAACTCCTAGCTCGACATCAGAATTGGAACGATTCAAAAGCCTGATTTGTTTTTTTACCATTTCTAAGGGGTTCGTGAGCTCAGAATCTGAATTCCTTGAAGTCCGATTTTTCGCGTCTGTTTCATGCTCATCTAGGCTCAAAATCGTAATTTGGCCTAACTCCTAGCTCGGACATCAGAATTGAGCTTCAAAAGCCTGAATTGTTTTTTTACCATTTCTAAGGGTTCATGAGCTCAGAATCTGAATTCCTTGAAGTCCGATTTTTCGCGTCTGTTTCATGCTCATCTAGCTCAAAATCGTTATTTGGGCCTAACTCCTAGCTCGGACATTAGAATTGAGCGATTCAAAAGCCTGAATTGTTTTTTTTTTACCATTTTAAAGGGGTTCGTGAGCTCAGAATCTGAATTACTTGAACTCCGATTTTTCGCGTCTGTTTCCTGCTCATCTAGACCTCAAATCGTAATTTGGGCCTAACTCCTAGCTCGGACATCAGAATTGAGCGATTCAAAAGCCTGAATTATTTTTTTTACCATTTCTAAGGGGTTCGGAGCTCGAATCTGAATTCCTTGAAGTCCGATTTTTCGCGTCTGTTTCATGCTCATCAGGCTCAAAATAGTTATTTGGGCTAACTACTCGACATCAGAATTGAGCGATTCAAAAGCCTGAAATTTTTTTTTACCATTTCAAAGGGGTTAGTGAGCTCAGAATCTGAATTCCTTGAAGTCCAATTTATCGCGTCTGTTTCATGCACATCTAGCCCTAAAATCATAATTTGGGCCTAACTCCTAGCTCGACATCAGAATTAATCGATTCAAAAGCCTGAATTATTTTTTTACCATTTCTAAGGGGTTCGTGAGCTCGAATCTGAATTCCTTGAAGTCCGATTTTTCGCGTCTGTTTCATGCTTATCTGGCTCAAAATCGTTATTTGGGCCTAACTCCTAGCTCGGACATCAGAATTGAGCGATTCAAAAGCCTGAATGTTTTTTTACCATTTCTAAGGGATTCGTGAGCTCAGAATCTGAATTCGTTGAAGTCCGATTTTTCGCGTCTGTTTCATGCTCATCTAGGCTCAAAATCGTAATTTGGGCCTAACTCCTAGCTCGGACATCAGAATTGAGTGATTCAAAAGCCTGAATTGTTTTTTTACCATTTCTAAGGGGTTCATGAGCTCAGAATCTGAATTCCTTGAAGTCCGATTTTTTCGCGTCTGTTTCCTGCTCATCTAGGCTCAAAATCGTAATATGGGCCTAACTCCTTGCACGGACATCAGAATTGAGCGATTCAAAAGCCTAAATAGTTTTTTTTACCATTTCAAGGGGTCCATGAGCTCGGAATCTGAATTCCTTGAAGTCCGATTTTTCGCGTTGTTTCATGCTCATCAGGTCTCAATGTTGGGCCTAACTCCTAGCTCGGACATCAGAATTGAGCGATTCAAAAGCCTGAAATGTTTTTTTTTACCATTTCTAAGGGATTCGTGAGCTCAGAATCTGAATTCGTTGAAGTCCAATTTTTCACCTCTGTTTCATGCTCATCTAGGCTCAAAATCGTAATTTGGGCTAACTCCTAGCTCGGACATCAGAATTGAGCGATTCAAAAGCCTGAATTGTTTTTTTTTTTACCATTTCTAAGGGGTTCGTTAGCTCAGAATCTGAATACTTGAACTCCGATTTTTCGCGTCTGTTTCCTGCTCATCTAGACCTAAAATCGTAATTTGGGCCTAACTCAAAGCTCGGACATCAGAATTGAGCGATTCAAAAGCCTGGATTGTTTTTTTAACCTTTTCTACGGGGTTCGTGAGCTCAGAATCTGAATTCATTGAAGTCTGATTTTTCGCGTCTGTTTCATGCTCATCTAGGCTCAAAATCGTAATTTGGGCCTAACTCCTAGCTCGGACATCATAATTGAGCGATTCAAAAGCCTGAATTGTTTTTTTTACCATTTCTAAGGGGTTCGTGAGCTCAGAATCTGAATTCCTTGAAGTCCGATTTTTCGCGTCTGTTTTCATGCTCATCTAGGCTCAAAATCGTTATTTGGGCCTAACTCCTAGCTCGAATATTAGAATTGAGCGATTCAAAAGCCTGAATTGTTTTTTTTTACCATTTCTATGGGGTTCGTGAGCTCAGAATCTTAATTACTTGAACTCCGATTTTTCGCGTATGTTTCCTGCTCATCTAGACCTCAAATCGTAATTTGGGCCTAACTCCTAGCTCGGACATCAGAATGAGCGATTCAAGAAGCCTGAATTGTTTTTTTACCATTTGTAAGGGGTTCGTGAGCTCAGAATTGAATTCCTTTAAGTCTGATTTTTCGCGTCTGTTTATGCTCATCTAGGCCAAATCGTAATTTGGCCTAACTCTAGCTTGGACATCAGAATTTGAGCGATTCAAACACTGAATTGTTTTTTTAAACATTTCTAAGGGGGTTTCGTGAGCTTAGAATCTGAATTCCTTGAAGTCCGATTTTTCGCGTCTGTTTCATGCTCCTAGGCTCAAAATCGTAATTTGGGCCTAACTCCTAGCTCGGAACCAGAATTGAGCGATTCAAAAGCTGAATAATTTTTTACCATTTCTAGGGGTTCGTCAGTTCAGAATCGTTATTTATCGTGCATATAGTTCTTATCCTACGGATATGTGTGTGTACTAATTTGAGAAGATTTTATGTTTTTTTTTCATTGAAAATACTTAATGATACTTTTATAATTTTATGACGTAGATTAACTACACTATTTAGATTGTTGGCCTCTTTAATTTAAAGAATAATTATAAGAATTAATGAAATGACATTTAAGTCGAATTCTTTGCGATTTTTCGCGTCTATTTCATGCTCATCTAGGCTCAAAATCGTAATTTGGGCCTAACTCCTAGATCGGACATCAGAATTGAGCGAATCAAAAGCCTGAATTGTTTTCATTACCTTTCTAAGGGGTTCGTGAGCTCAGAATCTGAATTCCTTGAAGTCCGAGTTTCGCGTCTGTTTCATGCTCATGTAGGCTCAAAATCGTAATTTGGGCTAACTCCTAGCTCGGACATCAGAATTGAGCGATTCAAAAGCTTGAATTTTTTTTTTACCATTTCTAAGGGGTTCGTGAGCTCAGAATCTGAATTACTTGAACTCCGATTTTTCGCGTCTGTTTCCTGCTCATCTAGGCTCAAAATCGTAATTTGGGCTTAACTCCTAGCTCGGACATCAGAATTGAGCGATTCAAAAGCCTGAATTGTTTTTTTTACCATTTCTAAGGGTTTCGTTAGCTCAGAATCTGAATACTTGAACTCCGATTTTTCGCGTCTGTTTCCTGCTCATTTAGACCTAAAATCGTATTTTGGGCCTAACTCCTAGCTCGGACATCAGAATTGAGCGATTCAAAAGCCTGAATTGTTTTTTTTACCATTTCTAAGGGGTTCGTAGCTCTGAATCTGAATTCATTGAACTCCGATTTTTCGCGTTTGTTTCCTCCTCATCTAGACCTCAAATCATAATTTGGGCCTAACTCCTAGCTCGAACATCAGAATTGAGCGATTCAAAAGCCTGATTGTTTTTTTTACCATTTCTAAGGGTTCGTGAGCTCGGAATCTGAATTCCTTGAAGTCCGATTTTTCGCGTTTGTTTCATGCTCATCTAGGCTCAAAATCGTAATTTGGGCCTAACTCCTAGCTCGGACATCAGAATTGAGCGATTCAAAAGCCTGAATTGTTTTTTTTTACCATTTCTAAGGGGTTCGTCAGGTCAGAATCGTTATTTATCGTGCATATAGTTCTTATGCTACGGACATGTGTGTGTACTAATTTGTTAAGATTTTATGTTTTTTTCATTGAAAATACTTAATGATACTTTCATAATTTTATGACGTAGATTAACTACACTATTTAGATTGTTGGCCTCTTTAATTAAAGAATATTATAAAAATTAATGAA
>NC_079202.1:9646428-9749870 GCF_026745355.1 Beta vulgaris subsp. vulgaris | reverse complement strand
GATAATACCTGATTCTCTAAAACTTGCTTCTGTTATTGCATCGACATATTCTTGTCATCATAAGTAACCCCCTTGCGTAGCAAGCTTCCTTGAATGTAGGATACACTAAACCATCAACCGTTCTAATGTCTTCGTAGCATGTCGCACCTTTTACAAAATTCAATAAAGTTCTAAGATAGAACTTTTCTCCAGATCCTGGTGAGACATGGTAGATTCGTCCTATTGTGAAACCTTTAGCTCTTGGTGTCCACTCTCTCTGTGCCTGTTCCAAACAAATTTGTAGAACTCCACATAAGTAAGCTCCCTAGCTTCTTCATATTTTTGGTTACATTGCATACAAGATAGGAATTTCGTAGTGTCAATATGAGGTCTGTCTAGTACAAATTCCACATCCGCATGGTCATTAAACAAAACGGTATGTTCTCCTGGTAGATGAAAACTTAATCTTTCAACAGCAGGGTTCGATAATGTATGCTGAATCCAAAAATCCTCCAAATTGCTTCACACGCCGAAATATATCGGCAATCATAGTACATCTTTATTTCATCTATTTTTTTAGCTTCACCTTCTTTCTATTTATCTTGATGAGCTGCAGCTGTAACACTATCATATCCCTTGTTTATATATTTGAACAAATATTTAATTGATCTAGATTGGTTACACCATTCAATGTTTATTTGTCCTTGATATTTACGAAGCAATTCAGCATTATACGGAACAACATACCGATTATCAAGGTGAACCCCACTCTTCTCAACTATAGATCCATTATCTCTTCGTCTGTACACTGGATATCCTTCATCATCTACCCTAGTTGCATCATTGAACCTCTTGGGAAAATGCTTACTGCATTGCTTGTCAATCATACACGGAGCATTTTTATTTGCTGACCCACATGGATCGTGCATCATGTACTTGCTTACTGCTTGATATAGTTCTGGATCTTCACATTTATCGGGCAACTCAGCACAAATAATTTATCAATATCTGAAGCAACAGGGTATTTGTCTCACTGATGCATGAACAACAAAATATGAGCGTGCGGCAAACCACGCTTTTGGAATTCAACTTTATAAACCACTGAAAATAAGCCGACAACAAAATAAGTTTTGATATTCAAGTTAAATACAATATATAAAGATAGCAATCCAATTACAAATAACATATAATATAATAATATAATAATAATAATAATAAAATAATAATAATAATAATAATAATAATAATAATAATAATAATAATAATAATAATAATAATAATAATAATAGAAATAAGGACGATGTCTGACATACCAGCCCTAACCCTGCCAAATATTTTGCGATCTTTCAGATCTTTCACCAGCTGGTCTAGTTTCATCTTAAAAACTCGAAATATGATGTCTGGCCTATCCTGGCCTTAGGCCTCTTTTTTTTACAAATCTAGTAATCTCTGGCCACTTAGGATTACACATAAATGTTATGAATAAATCTGGATAACCATACCATCTGCAAATAGCCATCGCATCTTGATAGTTTTTCTCTCATATAACTATGTCTTCCTGTGAATGAAGCTGGCAATACTATACGACTTCCAGTCGAAGATCCCTCTATTTCACCTATTTCGACAGCACCGCTTAAATTCTTGACATGCGCGACTCTCAAGCTCTGTTGGTTATGTCTAAGAAAAGACAACCTTTCAGCTTCAATCATTGTGTAAGCATCTACTAAGAATTGTTGTAACAACCTCCGAGATAATAGTATTGTTTCCGCCTCCAGAGCTCGGTCTTGTATTTTGTATGCAAAAAACTCACGCATTGTGAGTTTAAACCTCTTTCCTGTTGAACCGTCTGATGGAGTCTTATCTCTATGCATAATATCTGTTCTAAATCCATCTTCTCCGTATGGAAATAATAGTGGATATTGCATAGTGAGGTAAGAAGGATAAAGTTCGGAAATTTGCTGTAGCTTTCCACCCTTCGTTTCGATAATTATATCTCTTTTGTCGGCACTATCAATATCTCCTACGATAAGTGCAACTACTTCTGATGTTGTTGGCAAATTGTAAGTTCTTCCATCAGACTCTCTTTTGCTGATAAGTTTTAATTTCAAATTCTCACACGTGTTAAATGCAAACCTATCCCTAGCCATTCTAAAATTATGAGCTAAAGGGTTATTATGATCTAACATATCTTGTAATTGTGCGACTAAAGGATCTTCTGTTGAATCCTAGTTTTGATGATGACAAAGAAACAAAGATGCGAACTAAGTAGTGAACTAATGAGTTATTTAAGTGTATGATTTTTAAGGTATCAATGAAAGGAACTAGGAGAATACGAAGTCAAGGAAGAAGTCAAGAGATCATTTCAAAGGCTAAGTAAAGAAGTTTCTATAAGTTGATACTCGAGCAAGTATTGGATCAAGAAGAATAAAAGCAAGGCGTTTTATTTTCTAGTTCCATTGTAAAGGAACAAAGTAAGGATGGTAAGGAACATTGGCAGATTTTATTTGAGAATGAGAGTTTGTTCCTTTCTAAGGAACAAACTAAGTGGCACTAAACGAATCTGTTAAAGGAACTTGGTTTATAAAAGGAACTAGACTTAGGCGTGCAATAGTATAACGGTACAATTATGAAATTGAGTAAGTCATGCATGAATAATAGGAAATCAGTTTTTATCTAAATGAAAATCAGTTTTAATAGAAAATCTTTTTAAGGAAAAGATTTTGCTTTTCAGAAAATAATTATCCGGTTTTATAAAGAGTTTGTTTAAAAGATAATATTTTCTTAAAGATTAAAAATTCAGTTTTAATAATAAATCTGTTTTTATGTTTAACTGATTTTCGGATAAAACTCAAGAAACTCCTAATCTTTAGGAGTTGTGGCTAAAATATATCCACGTTCAAAGTGAGATAGATCATGGGATCATGGGACATGATGAGGAACGTGTTCCTTAGGGGAAGGAACATCATGGGTTAATGGACTTAACATGAACTCGATTTTAACTCCCACGTTCTTTGTGTTTGTCACTATAAATATTGAAGTCAAATAAGTTCCAAAGGGTGTCTGACTAAGTAATTAAGTGAGTTTAACTAATTAAGTATCAGTGCCTTCATTCTCTCATAATAGCCATTTGTTCTTTGCTTTCTTACTCTAATTCCACTAAGCTTATTTCGATCAATTGTATTTTGGTTTTTGGGTTAGGGAACTTTGAGTGAAGTTCTGTAAGAGAGAAGCTTTGAGTAAAGCTTGTAAGAGTGAGAAAACTTCGAGTGAAGTTGAGAGGAACTACTGTTAAGGGAACAGTGGCTCAGGAACTTGAGTTTAGGAACTCAAGGTGTGGCTCGAGTTAAAATTAGGTTCTAACAAAGTTGTTTGGCCTAATTAGTGAAAGAGTTGAGTTTAAAATCCCTAGTGGTCAAGGTTGTTTCTTCTTGTTGGGCCCAAGAAGTTTTTCCTCGTAAAAATCCTTTGTGTTCCTCTAGCTTGTTTATTCGTTTAATTTAAATTTCCACAAAAAGTTACGTTTATTTCTACACCTACAATTCACCCCCCCCCTCTTGTAGTGTTCCTAGGGAAATAACAATTGGTATCAGAGCTAGAACTCACGTAAGATAGGAAATCCTATTGAGAAAAAGATCCAAGGAAAATTGAATACCACCGAGGAACTTGAAGAAGGTTACTCCACTCAAAGGCCTCCTATGTTCAATGGGAAGTACTACAACTAATGGAAGAACCGCATGGAGATATTCATCAAAGCTGAAAATTATCAGGTATGGAGAGTCATTAAAGTTGGTGATTTCGAAGTCACAACTACAATGACAAAAATGAGGTAACTCTAAAACCCCTCTCTGATTATGACAAATCTGATTTTGAAAAGATGGAAGTAAATGTCATGGCTATTAAACTGTTGCATTGTGGACTTGGACCCCATGAACATAATAGGATCATGGGATGCAAATCCGCAAAGCAAATACGGGATTTACTAGAAGTAACCCATGAAGGAACTAATGAAGTCAAAAGATCCAAAATTGATTTACTTATGAATCAATATGAAATGTTCTGCATGAAATCTAAGGAAAGCATCCGCGACATGTTTACTCGTTTACTAACATTATTAATGAGTTGGCTTCTCTTGGAAAGTTTATTTCATCTGAGGAACAGGT
Source organism: Beta vulgaris subsp. vulgaris (assembly GCF_026745355.1). Lineage (NCBI taxonomy): Eukaryota > Viridiplantae > Streptophyta > Magnoliopsida > Caryophyllales > Amaranthaceae > Beta > Beta vulgaris. Next base: position 9,745,731 of record NC_079202.1, on the reverse strand, counting down.
TCGAAAGGTTCTTAGGAGTCTTCCTAAGGACAGATGGATGGCCAAGGTCACTGCTCTACAAGAAACAAAACACTTCACTAAGTTCAACTTAGAACAGCTGGCAAGGTCACTTATGACTCATGAGCTTCACCTTGATACTGAGTATGGTGAAAGCTCCAAATCAAAATCAATTGCTCTCAAAGCAGATGATGAAGATGATTCGGATTCAGAAGAAGAAGAAGCAGCCCTCATGGTTCAAAAATTACGAAAGATGTATAGGAACATGAAGAATGGGAACTTCAAAGGTAAAACTAAGAAATTTTCTAACAAAGCTGCTTGTCATAAATGTGGTAGTACAGATCACTTCATCAAGGAACGTCCTCTTTGGGAAAATGACAAAACCAAAGAAAGGAACAAGGAATGCTTTGCTAAAAGGAACAAAGAATCAAAGGCACCTTTTTGTAAGGCAAATGTGCGCAAAGCTATGATAGCTGCTTGGGGAGATTCAGAGACGGAAGAAGAAGAGGAACAACAAACTGAAGAAATAGCAAACCTTTGCCTCATGGCAAACACTGATAAAAAAGAAGATGAAGAAAAAGTTGAGGTAAGTCAACATGGTCTTGAGTCAGACTTAGATTGTAAAACTAAGCCTGAAATATATGATCTTCTTTATGATGCAATTCTTGAATGTAGAGATGAACGTGAAAAACGTAAACAAACGGAACAAGCCCTAAAGGTCTGCAAGGAACACATACAATGGCTTAAGAAAATGAGAACAGATGTTGAAACAAGATTCTTTGATTTATTTGATAAAAACTTAAAAATCAAAGAATGTTATGAAAGTTTGAAAAATGAAAATTATCTAATTAATTTAGAGATTTCTTCCTTTGACATAAGATCAACTCCTTTGAAAGGATACAGATCTGAGATTGAAAATTTGAATAAAGAGAAAAATATTTTAAAGGAACAGATCTGTAGTCTTAAAAAGGAACTGGTCGTCGCAAGGAACAGAGGCAAAATTATGGCAGTTCCTAAGTGGATTGAGAAACCACAGACCAAAAGAAAAGAAGGTCTTGGTTTTGAAAACTACAAGAAAAGGAACAAGACAAAGAAATATGTTGATCTACCTAGTGATAAATTTTGTATGTATTGTGGAAAGGTAGGTCATTACATAAATCAATGTCAACTAAAATCTGATATGATTGGCAAAAATGTGAAAATAAGTAAGAAAAAATGGGTTGTCAAAACAAGTCCTAGTCAAGAACAGGAACCCACGAAAGATGGGGTTCCTACAACTAACAACTAGTTGATTTTTGCAGGTTGGAGTGAGGGGGAACAACACATGGTATCTCGATAGTGGTTGTTCCAGCACACATAACAGGAGACAAAACTAAGTTTCTCTCACTCACAACCTATGAAGGTGGAAGTGTAACATTTGGTGACAATAAGAAAGGTAACATAGTTGCCATGGGTAAGGTTGATAAGTCACCACTACACTCCATTGAAAATGTATTTTTAGTTGAAGGTCCAAAACATAATTTATTAAGTATTTCTCAATTCTGTGACAAGGAAAATACTGTAAAATTTGATAAAGAAAAATGCTTGATCATCAACATTAAAACTAAAAAGGTTATCTTGGAAGGAACAAGGAAAGGGAACACATACATTGTGGATCTTGACCTTATTCCTCAAATCAATTTAACTTGTCTTAGTGTTATTGAAGATGATTCACTTCTTTGGCCCGTCTAGGACATGCTAGCTTTTCATTACTGAGAAACTTAGATCAAAAGATCTTGTTTTAGGATTACCATCCATAAAATTTCATATTGATCAAGTTTGTGATGCATGTGCACGAGGTAAGCAAGTAAGATCCTCTTTCAAATCTAAAATGATTGTAAGTACCACTAAACCATTAGAATTAATTCATATGGACATATGTGGACCCATGAGAATTCAAAGCAGAAGTGGAAAGAGGTATGTACTTGTTATTGTAGATTACTACTCGAGGTATACTTGGGTTATTTTTCTCTCTAGTAAAGATGAGACTTATGATGAGTTCCTTGTCTTTGCTAAAAGAATTCAACACTTGAGTGGTCATAAAATAATGCACATTAGATCTGATCATGGCAAAGAATTCGAGAATTATAAATTTGATGACTTAAGTAGAGATAATGGCCTAAATCATAATTTTTCTGCCCCTAGAACACCATAACAAAATGGTGTTGTAGAAAGGAAAAATAGAACTTTGGAGGAAATGTCTAGAACCATGTTAATTGCTAGTGAGCTTCAAGGAACTTTTGGGCTGAAGTTGTTAATACTGCTTGTCACATAATTAATCGTGCCATGATGAGACCTATCATTAATAAAACTCCTTATGAACTTTATTTTGGAAAGAAACCAAATATCACCTATTTTAGAACATTTAGCTGCAAGTGTTATGTGCATAATAATGGAAAAGATAATCTTGGAAAATTTGATGCAAGGAGTGATGAAGCAATATTTTAGGATACTCTTCACATAGTAAAGCTTATAGAGTATATAACAATAAAACTATGTGTGTTGAAGAAAGCATTCACGTAATCTTTGATGAATCTGATAAATACAATCCAAGCACACAGGTTGATGACTATGAGATTGGGTTGGTACAACCAAGTGAGAAAAATGCAGATTCACAAGAAGAAGAAGAAGAAGAAGAAGAAGAAGAAGAAGAAGAAGAAGAAGAAGAAGAAGAAGAGAAAAAAGAAGAAGAAAAGAAGAAGAAGAAGAAGAAGAAGAAGAAGAAGAAGAAGAAGAAGAAGAAGAAGAAGAAGAAGAAGAAGAAGAAGAAGAAGAAGAAGAAGAAGAAGAAGTGAAAGAGGAAAGGAACGAGGAGTTTGGAAACAATAACATCGATGACGTTCCTGTTCCTCAAGGAGAAGAAGATGTTCCTGTTCCTCAAAATGAAGGAACAGAGTCCACCGAGGCTAACAGAGGAACAAATGAGAGTTCCTCATCTACTCAAGGAACTCATGAGGAACAACATGTTCCTATAAGAGAGTTTCAACCAAAACCTTGGAGACAAAAAAGTCACATCCAATGGAACTCATAATCAGCGACATATCCAAAGGTACGCAAACTAGATCTCAGTTAAGGAACTTTTGTGCATTTCATGCGTTCCTATCAATGATGGAACCAAGAAATCATGAAGAAGCCTTAACTGACTCTGATTGGATTACTGCATGCAAGCTGAATTAAATGAGTTTGAAAGAAACAAGGTATGGCATCTAGTTCCTCATCTAAACAACAAAAAGTAATTGGCTTAAAATGGGTGTTTAGAAACAAACTAGATGAATATGAACCATTGTCAGAACAAAGCTAGACTTGTAGTAAAAGGTTATAATCAACAAGAAGGAATAGATTATGAAGAAACCTTTGCTCCTGTAGCTAGATTAGAAGCCATTAGAATTTTAATTGCATTTGCTGCTTACATGGGATTTAAACTATATCAAATGGATGTTAAGTGTGCATTTCTAAATGGCTATCTAAATAGAAGATGTATATGTTGAACAACCCCCAGGCTTTGAAAATAATAATCTCCCAAATCATGTCTACAAGCTTGATAAAGCTCTTTATGGGTTAAAACAAGCACCTAGATCATGGTATGAGAGATTATCAAAGTTCCTTTTAGAAAACAATTTTAAAAGAGGAAAGGTTGATAAAACCTTGTTCCTAAAATCTAAAGGAACTGACATTTTGCTTGTTCAAATATATGTTGATGACATCATATTCGGAGCTACTAATGAAACATTGTGCAAAGAATTCTCAAGTCTCATGAGTAATGAATTTGAAATGAGTATGATGGGTGAGTTAAATTTCTTTCTTGGACTACAAATCAAACAAACTGAAAAGGAATAATTGTTCACCAACAAAAATACATAAAGGAACTATTAAAGAAATATGGCCTCGAAAACTCAAAGATAAATCACACTCCTATGGGAACTTCAACTAGATTAGATGAAGACTCCATAGGAACAAGTGTTGATCAAACAAAATATAGAGGAATGATTGGTTCACTTTTGTATCTAACTGCTAGTCGTCCAGACATAGCTTTCAGTGTTGGTTTGTGTGCTAGATTTCAAGCAAATCCAAAGGAGTCTCACCTTACTGCGTGAAGAGAATTCTTAGATATCTTAAAGGAACAGATGATCTTGGACTCTACTATCCAAGAAGTGATACATTCGAGCTAAAAGGATATGCAGATGCAGATTATGCTGGAGATCTTGTAAATAGGAAAAGCACCTCAGGTATGGCACAATTCCTTAGTCATAGTTTAGTTTCTTGGAGTACCAAGAAACAAAACACAGTTGCTTTATCCACTGCTGAAGCAGAATATGTAGCTGCTGCATGTTGCTCTCAAATGCTTTGGATAAAACAACAACTTAGTGACTATGGAATAAACTTTGATTGTGTTCCTATTTATTGTGAAATACAGTGCTATTAGTATTTCTAAAGATCCAGTGCATCATTCTAGAGTTAAACATATACATATCAGACATCACTTTTTAAGAGAAAATGTTGAAAAAGGTTTGATTAAACTTGAGTTTTGTCAAACTGAGAATCAGATTGCTGATATACTAACTAAGCCTTTGCAAAGAGATAGATATGAAAAATTAAGGCTTGAGTTAGGTTTAATAAAAATTAAGTGATTGTTCCTATGTCATTCCCCCATGTTTGAATCAATTTGAGTGACTTTGTGTGCTAAAAATAATTGTGTTTAATTGCCTAAGACCATTGCAAATTGGAATGTTGCAAAACATAAACATGAATTCAAAGGAATTAAACAACTCACAAATGTCACATAATACTCCCCTTACTGTTCCTAAGGTAGAAACATGCATGATATGAAAGACATTGATATGTAGCATTAGTTGTTCCTATAGCACAAGTTCCTTAGCATTTATTTTCTTTCAAAAATTAAAACTCATAAAAATCCGAAAAATCCGAAAAAACAATCCCAAAATAAAGGAATCAGATTTAATTAAATCTTGATTCTTATTTATCATCTTTTCTTTTCTTTTTTATTTGTTTATTTTTTCCCGCGTGTCAAAGACACTTTACATGCAAACTCCTCTTAATTCATCATTAAGAAACCGTGTTCCTCCAACCTTTCATCTTCACCATGCCGAAAACTCATCACACCTCTTCAACTCCATAAAAACCTCAACTCTTCTCAAATCATGGCAAAAACCTCACGCAACTCTCCTTTTCCAACATCCAAAAATCCAACTCCTCAAAAATGGAAAATTCTCCTCTCTACCAAAACCCTTGAAATCGACCAATCAAGAAACCCCATAATGAACAACAATTAGAATCTCCAAGAAGGAGCATGCGTAGAAGAGAATTAATTGGGGAAGATGATGGAGAAGAAACCCCGGAACAAACACAGGGGGAAGAAGAAGTTACGCCTGTTCCTTCAAAGGAACTGTTCTTCTTCTTCCAAGAAAGGGTGAAAGAAGCGAATCTAGGTATGTATTGGGTTTTTGTGAGATTAGAATGGGCAAATAAATAGAATTTCATGAATTAACACCATTCTAAAGGAACAGGCATGGAATTCTTGTTTGAATTCGCCTTTAACAATGCACTTGTTCCTTTAGCATGGATGAATTTTGTGCAATTTTACTAATGTGATGGACTTGCACAACTGAGGTTAGGGAAAGAAAATTAAGTTTAATCAAGCCACATTGGGAAAGTTTGGGAAGTTCCTTGCAAAGGAACTGATTTATATTTAAACGGAAAGGAACTGTTTCTTTTCCGAATTTTCCTCAGACAAAATTGTGAATATTTTGGAGGAACTGCTGGTCAAAACAAATAAACCATAACCTACTCTCTCCCCTTCACAAAATTTTTCAACTTGGTATGGAGAGCACTCATTCCTCGCACTGAAAAGAGGAATGAAGTGGGTCTCTTAGAATTGTTTCATGTTTTGTTTGACCACCACATTCAAATCAATTTTCTCTCTCTCTTTATTCAACATCTAACCCACTGTATTGAAAATCATTGTGTATTGGGTATGGAGCCTTGATAACTCTCTCTTCATCACTTTGAAGTGAGACTCACTGGATTGGCCTACATTAGGAGTCAAACAAGGGAACATCTTGAATGAGAAGACTCTTAATGGACTTGATCTTTCTGTCCAAGAAGGAGTACTCATTCAAGGGAGAATAGCTCCTAGTTCCTCAAGCAAAGAGGAAATGCCTAAGGTTGAATTAGGAACAAGATGATGATGTATTTGGAGGAACATGTTCCTAAGCCGGAGGAACCAAACCAAAGAGGCGCAAACACATTAGCCAAAAAGCCTACCCTCTGTTCCTAGAGAGTGAGGAAGAGCAATCGTTTGAAAATTGCTCATCTGTTTCTGTTCCTTCCAACAAGGACTCCCCTTTAGTCCTTTCGATGCGAGGAACAGGAACCTCACTCTCAAGGAACCCACTCCACCACATCCCAAACTCTCTGTTCCTTTCACAAAACTACCTCCATTTCTCCCTCATCCTTCTCTGTTCCTTCCATTTTGAGCATTAAGGATGAAATAAAAGGACCTAACCCTTTTGCTTCCACCTCCACAACTCTTCCACCAACACCACCATTTCTTCCTCCCATTTACAACCCTTCTCCTCTGTTTCCACTCCGGAACGATGAGCCTTCCATTCAACCTCCTCCAGTTCCTCCACAAAACCTCCTTCTGCCTCTGGTTCCAAGGGTAAGGAACAAGTGTCCGGATGACTGTAGCTGGGTTAATGATGTTTGTCTTCCTGCACAACATATGATAAAATTTATAATCACCTCACTGGACTTTGGATGCTAAAACTGAAACATTAAGTCTTATGAAGATTCTAAGTGATACGGGATTGCGCAACAAAAGAAGATGGATACTATGGCCCTAGTTTGGAGGAGTTGAAGGAACAGTTGGACACAATCATGGGGAGGTAATGAAGAGCTGGAGGATGTGGTTGAAGAAGAGATTGTAGAGGAACACATTCCCCTTCCTTTCTTAGTTTTTTGTTCCTGTTTCCTTTTCAAGGAACACGACTTTGTTTATCCTTTTCTTTTCCTTTCTTTGTTTTGTTTTTGGAACAAGTGTTATATATAAACAATGACTTTTGCTATTATGTCTGTGTTTGTGAATACTTATGCATAATTTCTTCCTTGGAATGGCTAGTATTATGTGATTGATGTTTGAGCAAGTTTACTCTTTGTAATTCTAACTTAACCAACTATGGTGCTTGCTTATGGTCTTAAGGTGTTAAACCAATACATCAATTCACACAGAGTCTATTCTTTTTGAGGATGACAAAGGGGGAAAGGATTTAAGGAACAAACTGTACATAATCTACATAATCTGAAAAAATCTGAAAATTTAAAATTAAATATTAGAAAATGGAAAGGATAAATGAAAAATAAAAATAGGTTAAGGTAAATGAAAAATCAAAATTAAAACATTAAGTAACTTACTTAATTGTGTTTTATTTTTCATTTTCTTCTTTATTGTTTTATCGTCTTCATTCACTTATATTATTTGTTATTGCCTTAGTTTGTACCTTTGTTGTCATCAAAAAAGGGGGAAATTGTTGAACCCTAGTTTTGATGATGACAAAGAAACAAAGATGCAAACTAAGTAGTGAACTAATGAGTTATTTAAGTGTATGATTTTTAAGGTATCAATGAAAGGAACTAGGAGAATACGAAGTCAAGGAAGAAGTCAGAGGATTTCAAAGGCTAAGTAAAGAAGTTTCTATAAGTTGATACTGGAGCAAGCATTGGATCAAGAAGAATAAAAGCAATGGCGTTTTATTTTCTAGTTCCATTGTAAAGGAACAAAGTAAGGATGGTAAGGAACATTGGCAGTTTATTTGAGAATGAGAGTTTGTTCCTTTCTAAGGAACAAACTAAGTGGCACTAAACGAATCTGTTAAAGGAACTTGGTTTATAAAAGGAACTAGACTTAGGCGTGCAGTAGTATAACGGTACAATTATGAAATTGAGTAAGTCATGCCTAAATAATAGGAAATCAGTTTTTATCTAAATGAAAATCAGTTTTAATAGAAAATCTCTTTAAGGAAAAAGATAAGAAAATAATTATCCGGTTTTATAAAGAGTTTGTTTAAAAGATAATATTTTCTTAAAGATTAAAACTTCAGTTTTAATAATAAATATGTTTTTATTTAACTGATTTTCGGATAAAACTCAAGAAACTCCTAATCTTTAGGAGTTGTGGCTAAAATATATCCACGTTCAAAATGAGATCATGGGATCATGGGACATGATGAGAACGTGTTCCTTAGGGGAAGGAACATCATGGGTTAATGGACTTAACATGAATCGATTTTAACTCCCACGTTCTTTGTGTTGTCACTATAAATATTGAAGTCTAAATAAGTTCCAAAGTTGTCTGACTAAGTAATTAAGTGAGTTTAACTAATTAAGTGTCAGTGCCTTCATTCTCTCATAATAGCCATTTGTTCTTTGCTTTCTTACTCTAATTCCACTAAGCTTATTTCGATCAATTGTATTTTGGTTTTTGGGGTAAGGGAACTTTTGTGAAGTTCTGTAAGAGAGAAGCTTTGAGTAAAGCTTGTAAGAGTGAGAAAACTTCGAGTGAAGTTAAGAGAAACTACTGTTAAGGGAACAGTGGCTCAGGAACTTGAGTTTAGGAACTCAAGGTGTGGCTCGAGTTAAAATTAGGTTGTAACAAAGTTGTTTGGCCTAATTAGTGAAAGAGTTGAGTTTAAAATCCCTAGTGGTCGAGGTTGTTTCTTCTTGTTGGGCCAAAGAAGTTTTTCCTCGTAAAAATCCTTTGTGTTCCTCTAGCTTGTTTATTCTTTTAAGTTTAAATTTCCGCAAAAAGATACGTTTATTTCTACACCTACAATTCATCCCCCCCCCCCCTTGTAGTGTTCCTAGGGAAATAACATCTTCAAACTTGTCTGGGTTTGACATACTGGTAAGACATAATGAATAATAAGTTAGGATTTGAAAAGGAATATGTAAATTAAACAATTAAAGTTACAATGATACTTAAATCCATTTACTATGTTGTACCTTGCAGCTGTTTTCCTGTTCTTTATTTCATCCTCAGTATCATATATGTAAAGTTTTGGTCGTGCACCATCAGCAGGCAATAAAGTACCTATTAAGTGATGATTTTGACCACCAATTTTGTAATTTATGGACCTCGACCTTTAGTTGTAGGTGCAATAATCCTTCCACCCATTGATGTAAACGAATACATCATATTATATCCTCTTATATTCTCAAGAAATGGTTGCTTCTATTATGTTTCTTCTTCAATAGATCATAAATAATTTGAGGTGGATGTTTTAGCAGAGGTAACTGAACCTTCCCTTGCATGCAACACAACGAAAACTTTGGCTTGATGTTTTTGGTTTTCTTGTTGACTCTCTCATAAACCACATTTCCGCGCCACAAAACTCACACATATGTTGGGTCTCCTAAATCTGAGTAGCTCTCTGTGAAAAAACAAAATCAGTAATAAATATCGATATAAACATAAATAAGAAGAAAACACAATAAATCATAATAATTTGTATTTATTTCGCATGATCTGCAATAGTTATTATAAATTATATGCCAACTTGTAACGATATCCATATAATTGACGTCGTTGTCACTATTTCTGTAACACACTCATCTTGAACGGTAGTATTTGATTGGTCATGAGGACTTGATTCAATATTTTCATCTTTATATAACAGTCATAAAAAACAATACATTTTAGATATGATGTGAAAAGTACTTCAAATATTAGATACTTGTATTTAATAAGTAAATAATAAATTAATACCATTTATAATTCTCCGTGTAACTGATTTAAGGATATTTGAACTTCGAACCACATGTCTCTTAGATCTAACATTACTATGAGATTGTGCCAATTCCAACATGTCTCCAGAAATCATAGAGCTGCCTATTAATTATTGCGTTTTAGTTAATATAAAAAAAAATCGATGTAATTATCAAATACAATCAGTTCATTGAATAGTAGAGAATGCATACCTCGAGCTCTTTTTTCTAACATAATCCGCTTTCTGTTACTTCTGGCAATATCAGAAGGAGATTGTGTGGCTAAAGTAAATGTCAAATAAATATCTTCATGAGATTTTGCATATTAATTTTATTTAATCGTTTAATATAAATAATAATAATTACATATCGAATGTATGTAAAGCTATACCGTTAATAACAATGCTGTAGGATTATTGTTAGCAATAACTGTGTTTAGCGGTGCCTCAAAAGACGACTTAGAAGATGATGATTGCAAATCTAGAAAAAAATATTGTATATTAATTATCTTAATATCAACATTAAATTTAATTACCATATAAAGGGAATTTATCATATATTTACCTATACGCCCCAATGGAGTAGTACAAATAATACTTGAATCATTAAATATTGTGCTTATTGACGGTGAATTAACAACGGATCCATCTGAATATAATACGAAAAGATAAAATAAGTTTATATTTAACATACGATAATATTTCGTATAATAATAGCCTCTATAGTACACATCTATACCGTTCAATGAACGACAAAAAACATTGGAATTAAATACGGATTGCTGCGTCCCTAAATTGGCCGAAACTTTTTCACGTCTTTGTGATAATATTAGTTTTCTTTTTTGCCTTGCACATCGTTGTTCAATTTTTTTGATACAACTTGATTTAGAGATCTTGAGGATACTGCAAACAAACAAAAACAATACAATACAAAAAGTGAAGTTATATAAGACAATATAATTGCCAAATGAAACCAAAACAAACAGATAATTTGGAATATACTAATTAATTAAATTTAGAATAATATAATATTTATTATGACTATATCTTAAGTAATCATAGTATCACAAATAAATTAATATTGAGAGGGTTAAAGATAATATGTTTACATATAAAGTCTTCTTAAAATTCATGTTTTTTGACATTAAAATAGACTGCTTTCATGAAATTAACCTATATATTATTTGTTTTACTTTAAAAACATAGAATAACATTAGTAACATACCATTTGACTATGTACAAAATATCAAATTATAAGCCAACATGTAGTGATTATATTTCGGTCAAGACAACATTTATAAGCAACCTTTGTTATTATATTTGTGATGATTCACATGCATTCCTTATTTACTTCATTTCATTTCTCAAACTCATGACACAACTTCTTTTATTCTCTATCTCTCTAACTTCTCTCTAGAATTCTTCACAAATCTCTTCATCTACACCTCCAAAAATTTCCAAAAAACTTTCTTCATTTCTCACGATTTTGTCCTACAAAATTTTTATTCTCAAAATCAAATACACAAATTCAACATCAAACATGAGAACAAAAAAAAAATCAGATTTATTTGGTTCGAAATATTCTCGGTAGAAAATAATATGAAAATGCTACATATTTCCATTTTTTCAAAGTTTTAATTCGGGAATTTCTCAAATGTTGATTAGTTATGGACGAATTACTTGCAAAATGTAGTTGCATGTCATCATCTCAACATATTCAAGATGGAAATTAAAGATTTTTGGTAAGTATATGTTATGTGGATATGTAGTTTTATATTTTTTTTGCTTTTGCTTATAAAAATATGAATAAATACAATAATGAATATTCGAAATTTGATTTGCATGTAAAATTATGATGAATAATGGGTGAATTTAAGCTAAATAGTTTAATAGTAAGTGACAAAATATTTCGTTTATAATTTTTTTCTTCCGATAATAGTATACATGATGAATCTATAATTAAAATTTTTCTTTAATTATAATTATTCATATTACTGGTTATTAATACAAATATGATTGAGTAGTTAGATTGCATGTTAATGTTTATTAAAAATTAAAGTAAGAAACAACTATTTTTGTTAATTTTAACATGTTTTTTTTCGTTTATGTAGATATAGTTTGTATTATATTTATATGCAGTTTTTAATTTTTATTGAGAGATCTTAAAAAGATATGAATAACTACAATAAATTATATTGTTATATTGATTTGCATGTAAAAATTTGATGAATTATGGTTCAATTCAAGATACATGCGTTTAATAGAAAGTGAACAAAAGATTTTGCATATACAATTTTTTTTCGTACGAACATATAATTATACATGATGAATTTATAATTACATAATTTTTTCATTATAATTATTAATATTATTGGTTATTATTAAAATGTGATTGAGTATTTAAATTGCATGTTAATATTTCTTTAAATTTAAAATGTTATCTTCAACATAATGAAAATAAGAAATAAAGTCCTGATATTTTTTTAAATTATAATTTAAATGTAAAACAGTGTACTATTGAATAATAATATGATTTTATTGGTTTTAAATATAAAGATGTTGGTGGAATATCAACAATAAGGGGGTATATTTTAAATCGGTTGAACTGAATTGAATTTCAGGTAAAATCTTATATTTAACATTTTTTATTTATGTACATAAATATATATATTTAACGAAGGTTGATTATAATATTTATTTAAACGAATTTTGCAATTATGTAGTTAAAATTAAAAACTGGGTTGCATGTCAGTATGTTGCAAAGGAGATTTATTAGACTTCAAGAAAATACATCGTAAGGTTTAATTTCTTTATTCTTGTATTTTTATGCACCATATGTATAGTTCCTTGATTAAATTAAAATTGGAAAAACTTAAATACGCACAATATAATCTAATATAAACATATTTTAATTTGAAGAAACAAATATTAGTGCAATACAAATAAAATATAGATTTTTGTTAATCAAATTTATGTGCTCTTTTGTAATTAGATTAACTTTAATTTTCAAATGCAACATTAAATTATGTGAATCAATTGTTAATGATATGTATTAAAATGTTATTCCATACGACTAAACGAATATATGAAGCAAAAATAATTTTTTTATTTATAGTAAATTGATAAAAATGTTGTTTTCATTAGTTTTCAAAAAAATAATACAAAAACAAATATGACATCTATTAGGGAAATTCCCATTGGTAACCTTGTGTTTTTTCGTTTTCCCATTGGTGACCTTGTGTTTTTTAAAATCCCAAAAATAACTTTAAAATGTGATTAGTTTCACAAACGTGACTTTAATGAAGTGTTAGGCGTTAATTGTTAGTTAATTTTATGTTTTTTGCTTAACCATGGTTTTCCTTATTTCCTTTTCCCTCCAAAATCAGATGTTAACCCTAAACTCTATAAAACCCCTCTTTCTTTGCCTCCATTCACGTTCTTCCCTCTTATGAAAATGTCACAACTCTCATCTTCTTCCTTTTCTTCAAATGCTGCTAGGCTCATCCATGGAGGTCAAGCATGGGTGAAAATCAGAAACTGCAGCAAGTGTCAGCCAATGAAGTATTGCCTCATCAAAATTTCAGGATCCCGAAACAACCCTCGGAGGCCATACTATAAGTGCTATGACTGTGGTGAGTTTTCGTGGGTTGGTGAAGATGATATAATATTGGTTGATGCTCAAGAAAATGGTGAAGCAAGCAACACAAGGGCTGGGGACATCTTTGAGTTGAAATCTATTGTTAGGGCGTTGGAGAAGAAATTTTATGTTGTAATGAAGTTGGCAGTGGTGATGTTCTTTGTCTTTTTAATTTGTGTGATTCTTAAGTGAATTAAATGGTTTAGGTTGTAATGGAATTTGGATGGAATAAAAGTACTGTTCTTTTACCTTGGTTGTAACTATATTTCAAGTGACATTCTTCCAAATTAAATCATAAATGCTTAACAACATCAAGTGACATTCTTCCAAATTCTTCAAATTGCAATCTATTTCCCATTAAATAACATGTCACCCACAATACAATTGAGTTTCAGTTTAGATGACATTGAATAATCTGCCAAAAAAGGAAATTGACATTGAATAATCTGTCAAAAAAGGAAATCTCAAAAACTTTCACCACAAAAGGTCAATGTACAGTTGCCAAATAATGGTCTAAATAGAGCCGAATATAATTGATTTAACCTAATATAAGCCTAATTCTTCTTCTTCTTCTTAGTTGCTGCTCCTTTGTTGCTTGTACTTGCCTTTCTCTTAGTCTGCCCAGCAGCACTTGTACTTGCAACAGCAGCTTCCTTCAATTTCTTCTGCTTCTTTGTTGCTGCTCTCTTGACAAGTTAACTTGTTGTGGCCAAAATCACCACAATTTCCACACCTCATTGAAGTACTCCTTTTTCCTTTCCTCTGTTCTTCTTCACCTCTTCTTCTGTTCCTCACAGGCCTTCCAACACCCCTTCTCAGAACAGGTGGGTGAATAGTGGGAAGGTTAGTTTCAGGCCATTGATCCTTGTCAGGGATGGATTTGATTCCATGTGCATATGCCATTTTGTACCTCTTCACAGAATACCACTCATGTACAAATTTGTGTGGGTCAAGGCCAGCCATCAAAATGGCTCTCATTCCATGCCTGCATGGGATACCATTTAGCTGCCAAGCATTGCATACACATGTGTGATTGTTCAAGCTAACAGGGAGAGTTGATTTCCCATCAACAATTTCATACTCTCCCTGGCTTGACAGATAGGCCCTACATGCCCTTGACTCCAGACAAAGAGCTTGCACCCTCTCCACAATATTAGGACATATATCTGACCTCTCCCATTTCTCACATATTTCCCTTCTTGTGGCCATTCTGACCATTGTAACTCTCTTGATTCCTGAAATTATCACCAAATGTACTAGTTAGTTAGTATAAACCAACTTAATGTTAACAAGTGTACTAGTATTAACCAACTTAATTACTTGAGTTTAATGTTAATTACCTTCAAGCAATGTTAAGACAGGCCTGCACCTATCAATTCCCAGAGTGGAGTTGAAAGACTCTACAAAATTAGTCTTATTCACATCTGACTTAATTGATGTATCAAACTGATGCTTGGTCCATCTCTTTTGCTCTCCAAGGTTTGCCAACCAAATCCTAGCAGCAGGATTGGCCTTCTCAATTTGCTGCATTGCCTTTTTGAATGTGAATTTAGATGTGGCACCAGCAGCAAGCCAAAAAAGTTGCCACATCTTAGGGCCTGAAAAAACCCTTTTCTAGTTCACACTCAAGTGCTTGGTGCAGTATCTTCTCCCAACTTCTGGCCATAATTCCTTACATGCTTTATCTATGGCCTGCACAAGTTAGATGATGTTAGTCAGCTAATAATTTTCATAAAAAAATAACCACAAAAGCAAGTAATGGCATTGTTAGTACTTTCATGGCCTAAATTACTCTCTATTGCAGCACTGGACCTCTCACCACCCAATAATGCACCAGTACTGGACATCTCACCACCCACAGAAGCAGGTTTCAGTAGTCCTTTCCTCCTAGCAATTGACTTTGGTATCCTTTTTCTAATAAATGGTTCTCCTCTCCCTAATAATGGTGGTTTAGGTTGTGTATTTTCTGAGAATGGTGGTTCACTAGGTTGCTGTACTACAAGGTCCAGTGGTTCATTAGGTTGCATTTCAGTTGTTTCACCTCTGTTTCTTTGACTTCTTCTTATGACAACATGTTGGGAGGGTTGAGTCTCAGGTATATGATCAAGGACAATAGGTTGCTGAAAGGATCCTTTACCTCTTCCTCTTCCCCTGCCTTTCCCTCTAAGCCTAGACCTCCCTCTTCCCCTTCCTACATATTCCTCAACAGGAGTCAGTTCTATATTATCCCAGTATGAAAGGTTGTCCATAATGTTATCATGTATACTCTCCAAACTTTGTGAATGACTTGGGTCAAATATTTGTGATTCTGGTTGTGTATTTTGTGATTCTGGTGGATCAGTTTCTTGTGATGGGATGACCACAGCTTCTTCCACACTTGCTAAAAGTCTAGGACTTCTTCTTGGAGGAGATATAAGTGGTTTTGGAGGTTGTTTCAGTGGTCTTGGAGGAGATATAAGTGGTTTTGGAGGTTGTTTCAGTGGTCTTGGAGGAGATATAAGTGGTTCAGATTGTTGAGTTTCAGTTTCATTCTGAGTGACTTGTGGTTGTGATTGTGACTCTCTAAGTGTTTTTGCAGCTGTGAACACTTTGCTAGGTTTAGGTACACTCCCCACCCAAATGTATATTAAATCCCTTGCTCCTAAGTTCTCAAACATTTTCAGTAAACTTTTGTCCATCAGTCAATTCTACATGTTTCATCTTATGTACATATTGAAATTGAGGGTTTGTGGGTACTTTGGTGTTATCTTTCTTTGCGTTGTCCAAGTAGTCAATAATGCAATCAATCAAAGAAACCTTATCAATGTCCTTTACAACTACATCAGTATTCTTCCCTAAATACTGAAACCTTAGCACAATATTTTCCATGTCTGGTATTTTTCACCCTAAACACAAACAAACAAAGCAACAAGATGTACCAATATTAAAACATAATTTAAAATCAGTCATTCTAAATTCACCAATTCAAAATTCTAAAGCAATGGAATTTAAATTCATACATTGCAATATTCACCAATTTCAGAAATTCAGTCACAACTCAAAAAGGAACAACTACAAAAACGCAAATAACGAAATTCATAGACTAAGAAAACTTACAAAAACGCAAGTAAACCATGAAACTCGAACGCACCCTTTTCTTCAACCCTTGTTCCACACCACTGAAAAGTTTGCAATCAATTTATGGTAGAAAATTGTCCCAAAAAAAAATTAGCAGAAGAAGCGTAACAGAGACGAAGAAGAAGAGTAGCAGAGACGAAGAAGAAGCGTAACAGAGACGAAGAAGAAGAGTAGCAGAGATGAAGAACAAGCGTAACAGAGACGAAGAAGAAGAGTTGATCAGGAGAGAGAAAAGTAAAATAAGGAAGTTGAGGAGGTGGAGTAATTTTTTGGGGTGAAATAAATTCATTAAACCATGGTTAAGCAAAAAACATAAAATTAACTGACAATTAACGCCTAACACTTCATTAAAGTCACGTTTGTGAAGCTAATCACATTTTAAAGTTATTTTTGGGATTTTAAAAAACACAAGGTCACCAATGGGAAAACGAAAAAACACAAGGTTACCAATGGAAATTTCCCCATCTATTATTACTATAACATATTGTATGTCATCTATAATTACATATAGAGTAGTACAAAAAAATAACTACATTCATGAGCTTTTAACTATTTTAACATTATAATGGGAATATTATGGAATAGAAATACCATTAGATATGTTGCATAAAGGAGTTCTTTGAGTAATACAACTTATGTGATTTCTTTGAGAATGAAAATCTAGTTCTTGGTCTTGACTAACATTATCTGCAAAAAATCAAAAAAATTGTTATATTTCACATAACCACAAATATTAAATGATATATTAGAAGCAAATATGTATAGACAAATACAATGAACAATACATACCATGTAACATGTTATGATTCTTGTTACACTTTTTATGTAATATATATTTCTTGTTTTCCCTTGCTAATTTGTACTTCTCTCTTTGTGTATTGCCCCTTGCATATATGATTGGTGAATATGGATTTTCATTTGATTGCACTTGTGTTTCAAAGCTTGTCACAACTATATATTTTTAAATTATCAAATATGTCACAACTATAAACATTAGAAAATGACGAAATTTAAGTTATGAAATAATGATAAATATCTTACCATTTGAAATATCGCTTAAATGAGAGCGTTGACTTGTAAAATCCTCTTCTACTCTTGGCGACAAAGTATGGGATTGGATTTCGAGTAAGTCTGCTAATCAAAAATATAATTTAGTAGAAGAAATACTTGTATAAATAATAAACGTACATATTGCCATGGAATAAAATACATATACATTAGATAGTGTTTGATATTTCTGAAAGTTAATAACTTCATCAATTGTAATTAATAGTCTTAAATATAATGTTTTATTGAAATAATAATATTTTATTTGTTTTGTTATTTTCATGTGGATATGCATTCGAATAACATTAGTATAATCAGCCAACTTATAACACATCGCACAAATATATGAAGAATTTAGGTGAAAATCCTAATACTTATATATTATACTATTTATATATTATTTTTCTTTGCTTTAAAAAATGATTACTAAACCGTTTATAATTAGTTTTTATAAGAAATATTTGATATTCTATCAATATCGTGAAATGTTAAATGTAATAATTAGTTACTGTAATTTGTTTATAGTTTAATTGTAATTTAATAATTAGTTATATTGTATTTATTGGGAAGAAGATGGAATATCATATTATTCATATATAAAACCTAACTATAAACGGTTAGATGAATACATACCTGTATGATATGCATGTCGTTTTGAAGCCCTTCCCTTTTTAATATGACGATATTGTTTTGATGCACTTGGATCATCATTTTCATTATTCATTTCGAATTGGTGAATGAATTGAAATGTTAAAAATGAATAATCATACTATATCTTAATATATCATTTGAATGAATATTATAAACTATGAGAATAGATATACATACATAATATATATTATGTAATAGGAATACATATCTACGTATAGTTGGCAAATATTTCAATCCTGATTTTAGCATTAATTTTAGTTATCAAATATTACCTAGCTACGATTAGGTTAAATTATCATGTAATATATATGGAAGGTTTATAACCTTAATATATTTTATTTTATTTGTCAACATCAGAATCATAATGGATATTATAAGATAATATTACCTTAAATTAGACATATTTCCTGTTAATACACATCATTTACAATTTTAATTTTTTAAATAGATAATACTACTAACGTATATATATATTAACGTTGAAATATATAATTTAATTTAGTCCTCAATATATTATATTAGTCGACTCTAAACATTATTTTATGATTAGTTCAAAGTTATATTGAAATAAGGGGTGGGAGGATAAAACGTAAACTATGTAAAAACGTTTATAATAACAAACATACTTCCGGTATAATAAATTTTGGAGACACAAATTATTAATGTATTAAATCATTATATATAAGTACGAACATATAATTATACTTAATACATAAATGATAAAAAGAACATAAGTTCTCGATTACAATTGCAAGAATCACATAATATTCTATGATCATCTGAAACTTCGTAGTAGCATTCATGATCTTCAAAAAGATTTCTATCCAGCTTACATGCTTGTCCTCTATCACATAAATAAAATTCTGATTCAAGAGACATCTTATTTTCTATCCATACTCCCAAAAAATTAGAACGAATTTTCTTCCTACATTCTACAATCTCTTTCAAACCCATTTTCATCAACGTACTTGGTATCATTTTGAAACCAAGTTCCTTGTAACTCGCTTCTTGACTACAAAGATATATAAGTCCCAACAAATAAGTTGCCACTAAATATTTTTCATTTGACGCTTTCTCGAAAAATGCAATACCATCTTCTATCCTCAATTCAGTAAAAAAGTATGCCTATAAAAAAACATATGTATATATATATATATATGAATAAACCAATATAAAATATACTTGAAACAAAAATCAGATAACATACACTTTATAATGTGAATGTGAAGGCCTATCAATTTATAAATATTATGAATAAATTCTTGTAGAAAAAATTAAGATTCCAACTCGAACAATAGCCTCAACGTTGTTGCACTCTAAACATCGTGTAAATAAGAAATCCATCTTATCTATGTAATCCCAAGATAAGCTTAGCAAGCTTTCTATTGATAACTTATGTAGAACTTTGTTATCTTCACAAATAACATTGAGTGTCTTGCAACTATATCAAAAAAATGATTATCTTAACACATTATTTATAAAGGATATTGTAAAAACGTATGAATAATTAGTTGATCATGGTTCGTACCTTAATTTGCACCTAAATAAATCTTTGATAGAATTAGCTCCAACACGTGAAATAATGTCAACAACAATTTTTGTGGGAAGGCGTTCTATTATACATATATTTTCAGACTTCATACTAAGAATTAGTTTATACTGTTTGGCTTTATAAAATTATAAATCATATAAGTTGTATAAATAACTTATTTTTAAGTACAACACATTTAGCAATCGAGAAGACATTATATATATGTTGCTTTTTAAGAAATCTTATTAAACGTATATTACACGATATTTTATGCAATAAATACATTGTCATAAGATTTGATTTTGTGAATCTTGCTTTTTCCTATATAAAATATATCATAACATATGTGAAATTTAAAAAATGTGCAATTATACTTATGTTAACTAAATAAATGACTTATTTGAAATCAATTTGAAAAAGGCAATTTGTAATTGACAGGTGTTTTTTTACATTTACTTACTTGTTTTATTAAAAGGAAAAAATCAAATACTAATCAAATCAAATATTAAACTATTTAAAAAAAATTTACTAATAACTTTAATTGAAAGTTACGTTATTATTGATGAGACAATATGGAGACAATGCGTAAACAATATAATAATAAACTTTATTAAAAAATAAATATCTAAATATTATTATGACATAAATGATAGGAAGAATAAAAGCTCTCGATTACATTTGCAAGCGTTACATAGTATGATAGGTTCATATGATCGAAACTTCATAGTTGTAATTATCACCTTCCCAAAGGTTCCTTTTCACCTCACATTTTATATTGTTATAGCATACAAATAAATCCGATTGAATAGTAATTTTATTTTCTATCCATATTATAAAAAAATGATGGCGAATTTTCTTCCGACATTCGACAATCCCTTCCAATCCCATCTTAATTAGTGTATCTTGTATCATTAATAAACCAACTTCCTTAGAATTTACATCTTCACTGCATAGATTTATTAGGCCCAATAAATAGGTTGTAACTAAATAACCTTCATTTGATGCTTTTTTAAAACTTGCAATACCCTCTTTAATCTTCATTTGAGTAAAATATTGTACTTGGAAGAATTAATAAAATATTAATTATCAGCATAATGTATACAAATAATTTAACTGATGTATATAATTAATTTACCAAAAAATAGTTACCATTCCAACTCGTACAATAGCCTCAAAATTGTTACACTCCAAACATCGTGCAAACAAATCATCAATCTTATCAACGTAATCCCACGATAAGTTTAGCAAGCTTTTAATAGATAGTTTTTGTAGAACTTTTTCATCGTCACAAATATCATTAAGTGTCTTGCAACTAGATTTAGAAATAAAGAATAATAATTATATAGATGTTATATATATGTAATTTACGAAAATCTCAATCAATTGCTAAACATATAATGTACATTATTCTACACCTAAATAAATCAGCAATAGAAATAGCTGCAAGACGAGAAATTATGTTTATAATAATTTCTTGGGGAAGACATTTTAGTATACATTTTTTTCTAACTTACGCTTCATAATAATAATGAGTTTTTTGTTTTACCTAAAGTGATGAGGTAATTTTGAATCTATTAAGTTGTGTAATGAACTTATTCATATATAACTCAAAATATATTGGTCATGATTTTAGTGCATAAATTTTTGGAATAATGAATATTCGAAAAAATTTACTTTTCTAAAAATATTTGATAATAATATATGATCTAATAGAATATATGTATATGTAGAAGGAGTTAATTCCTTAAGGCCTAAAGTTAAACGTATAATTTTTTTTACCAAAATTAAAATTATTCTAATAACTCTTATAAGGAAAGTATTATCTACTCCCTCTGTTTTCTAAAAATCTTCCCACTTACTGTTCCTACAGATACCAAGGAAAATCAAGTTGTGTGGGGCATGGTGTGAGTAAAGTAGGAGAGAGAGAGAGGAGTTAAGATAAATAAGCAATTTAAAGGGGTTAAAGTAGGAGAGAGAAAAGGAGTAAAATTGAATTAATAATGTAATGGTGGACCATAGGATAGTGACATGAGAGGGTAAATAGGGAAATTTGTTTTGCCAAATAAGGAATAAAGCAAAAGAGGGAAGATTTTTTGGAAACACCCTTAAACGGAAAGAGGGAAGATCTTTAGGAAACGGAGGGAGTATATATTATTTAAAATGAAATTCGGATAACCAATAATATTTTTGTTAGTTACATGTTGGTTTATAGTATATATTGATTTATATTTTACCGATATTTCATTTAGTACAAATCAAGAAAACATATCTCACATAATCATTTATTTAAATACACTTATTCAATTAATAGTAATCATATCCTATAATTATATATGAAACCTATCAAACTTGTACAAATTATATATCAAAATTATTATTTAAATTATATATCTAAAGTGATTATGTTTTCGCATACATAATTTATTATGAGACAATTATATAAGAAGAGTAATGAGTATTTATGTATTTCTACTGAAAATATTTAAAACAGTTAGTTAGACAATCAATTAATACAAAAAAATGTATGAATATAGCATTCAAGTAAACCACAATATGAAATATTATAAATTGTTTTTAAAACAACCACAATAATATAGGTCTTTATGAACGGAGAAATTATTGAAAAAAAGTTTGAAATAAATAATCCAAAAATCCGGAATTTTATACTTTAATTACTACGAAATAGTCTCAATAACTACTCTTCAATGGCCTTAAGCTTCTTTGTAGTAGATTCTTGCATTTCAAGTGGAGACTTGTCATTATTATTCTCTCCATTTTTTTCCAACTTGATAAGTCGTTTTTGTGGTGTTATTTGAGAAGCCGATGATTCACCTTCAGAATTTATAGATTCCTGTAAGTTCAAAATTAATATGTTAGTAAAAGTTACACATTACAATATGAAACGTTCATTGGGTAATTAGAGAAGGAGATGTAAAAAAGAAAATAACCAAAATTATTTAAATATTATAATTAAAAACTATATTCTTAAAAAATTTCATATTTGAATTTCAACATACCTTCTCTTCTCCACCATCTTTGACACTTTCCGCCTCATTTTGCTTCTTCATATATAAGTCATGCTATGAAAAAGAAAATACGTAAACAACAAAAAGTAATATAAGAATATACCTTATTAAATTTTCATTCAATTTAATTCTTCTAATAATTGTGTTCATATTGTAATTACCTCAATCTTTATGTAAAGTCTCATCCACTTGTCAATCACACTTTGCTCATTAGTTGTGCTTATAACGGTGTAGGAAAAATTATCATCTATGGCATTGTTATCTGGAACCTTAACTTTAAACAAAAATCTTTTACCAAGCAAAAACTTGAAATCCTCGGGAAATGTTGTTTCATCAGCATCCTTAAGATAAATAATGTAATATGTATATCATAAGTAAATTTAATAATTAATTGAATTAAATATAATTAAAAAAATTGTTAATAAATCAAAGTAATTCATAATAACCTTGTCTTGCAAGTCTAGTATCTCTTTGGCCGTCTTACCAACCAACTTGTATACTTCTTTATCAAACATTAAGAACGAAGCATCGGCAATCTTGTCTGATACGATGAACTTGATCTTGAACCTATTATATTAAATATATAACAATGCATGCACGAAAATTTTATATTATTATTTTTCGTTTATTACAAAACTAATACAAAATATTTATTTATTTAATTATGTAAGTACATACTACCTTGGGACGGTTGATTTGACAACATGATTGTCCTTCCTACATCAGTTACATCTCCTTCTCTAACCAATCCACTATTACATCTTTTGCAAGCATCATAGTACCAACTATATTGAATATCAATATCTTCAATATTTGCCAAGCTAACACATATTCCAGCCTATAATAAACAAATATAAGGATACATTTTTTATGAGTTTCATAATATAATACTAAATAAACTTATTAAAAGATATAGACGAAATACACATTCAATAACCTTATTCATCTCAAGTAGATCAGAAATATCCTTGATTGATTCCTCCTTTAGAAAGTCATTTGTGTCATTAGATAATTGTGTCAATTGTCCACTCTTTTGTTCACCACTTGAAGAAAAGCTACATAATTTTTAGTATATATATTAACATAGCAATATAAATATAACATTAAAAAAATGAATATTTAAAAAAAATATAAATATAAAATCGAAATCCAACCTATTCTTGAAGTTGCTAATTTCAGGAATATCGTCATTAATGAACAATCTTGAAGCATAGCGGGAAGTGCAAATACGTAGCTCTCCTAAAAAATTACTCCCTCCGTCTTTTTTTATTTGCTACAAGCACTTTTTCACAAATATCAAGGAGGGAGTGGGGACCATTGACATAAATGGAATTAACAAAAAAGCAAATAGGTAAATTGTGTGACCTATGTATTATATATGGAAACATTTACAAAATCAAGAAGGGAGTGATGGCAAATTTGTAAATAAAGTGTGGGACCTATGTACTATATATGGAAATATTTGCAAATGTAGCAAATAAATTGAAACACCCCTAAATGGCAAAATGTAGCAAAAAAAAAAAGACGGAGGGAGTAAATATATTTCCAAAAGAAACATAATATAATTAATTTAATACATATTAATATATAGAGAAATGAAATATAAAATAAATAGATAAAATCTAAACAAACCATGAAAGTTAGCTATTTTCCCGAACTTTATGATGACAATAATAGCACCATCACTAAACATAATAACAATATATATTAATATACATATGTAGAACATATTCTTTAAAATATTATTATTTAAATAGCAATTAAATTGTTTACCATATAACTTACCATGTATCAACCAACTCAATAGTCCTCATTCGGGATTTAATAGTTTCAGTTATTCCACTGTACCCCGTCAGTTGTCCAATGATATCTATTAAATCATATATTAAGCTTTACATAAATCAAACTCTACAATGAATATATTAATTTATTATAGACCATAATAAATTGAATCACTTATACATAAACAATAATATGTTAATTAATAATTTTAAGATTTTTGTTTATATAAACATTACCAATATAATACATGTCCGGTAACCGCTTTGATATAATATCTTCAAATTTAGCAAATGTAAATCCAAATTTTGGAATATCAAGAACTCGACATTCCTCTATGCATGATCCGTATTTAAGAGATAATACACAATTGTGTGTCGTTGACTTTTCCATAGCACCATTTTCACGAACTAAGAAATTAGAGAATTGTCTAAGTTCCCCCTCCTTAATTTTTGGCATAAATTGTATTATTAGGCCTTTTCGACAGCTAGCTTGAATCTTACTTCCCTATTAATAAAATAAAATAAAATTCAGTATACCATATAATTTATAAAATATATGAAATTAAAAAGTAATCTCATGTAGTGACATTACCTCTAAATCCATCAAGACCGTTTCAATACTTTCAGCTTCAAGTTGATTTTTGAAATTAGGCCTCTCCCAAACCCTAATAATTCGAACCTCAATAGTGCATAATTTCATCCCCTTCCCTATTTCACTAATAGACACAATTTTCTTTTCATTTTGTATTCCAGAAGCCATTATAAATTAATTCTAAGAGGGGATAAAACACTCAAATATATTGATCTTGTAATAATTGTACACATTAATATGAGTATAGGACGTGTTTTTATAAGCAAGCTATCACATTGAGATATAACATATATATGGAATAAAAAATAAAATTATATTCGTTATTAACTAATATAATTATATTGTCAAAAATATGTTCAATTGAAATAGGGATTGATATATTCAAAGATTTTAAAATCGAATTAGACATATATTATCACACTTATTTAGGAATGTTTGTTTATGTATGTTAGCATATATATAGGTATAAAGGGTTATTATGTTAAAAAAACAACTAATTGAAATTACCATATTTATTGATTGAGATATTTTCGGTTGATGCGTTTAATTAATGGAGTACATTATTTAGAATGACAAAATTTTAAAATTTCCATATCAATTAAAATAATCCCGACTCTCATATCATTTTCGGAAATTATCAATTGGTATACATGTATATCACACAATTAAAGATATCAAACTATGGAAACAATATGTTTAATTATAGAAAAAATATGGAGAAGATATAAATTTTTGTGTATAAAACATCGTCCAATCAATATAATTTTATATTTATATAAAATGTAACAATACGTTTTTTTGATAACCAATTATATACAAATATGGAATTACATACTATTTATATATGCTATTAGATGTAATAGATGTACTTTTTTTCAAATATATTATTTAACCGTAATTTTTTTATTTTATTATGTTTTTTTTAAAACAAAAAACAATGAAAAGTATTGGTCTTAATGTCTTTTTTGTTAATTTTGCATTTATTCAAAATTTAATTTGCACAAATACGAAAATGCAATTATATAGCTAATGTTTATTAATCAAAGTCCAACACATGATAAACTATACTTTTTATTGATTAAAAAAACAGATAAATACATAGCCGAACATAATTCCTATTTTTTCAACAGATCCTAAAAATAGGATTATATTAAAAGACAAAATGTTAATAATATCTAATAATATATAGATTAATCTTCCTAATCATTCAAACGTGCTTCTATACCACTAATCACTTGATCTGAAACTTCACGTACAAGATTAAATTAGTTACTTGCATGCATGATTTGAGCCAAATAACCCATAGTTTCATGACCTTTGCAATGTAAATCATCTAACTTTGTTGTTATATCTATAATCTTCTCTTCATAACTTGAAAACGCTTCTAAAAGTGATTTTGTTGGTTCAACATAATTCTTCAATTGTGTTTGAACTCTTGAATCCATGGAGAATAAATAAAAAAAAGAAGAAAACTAATAACAATAAGATAGAATTTATATAGAGATATTAAAACAAAACTATTGCAGGTAAGTAAAAGAAATATGTTCATGGGGTTATTTATAGACAAAAAATTCGGCCAACTCATTCAAACCCTAATATGTTAGTTTTTCACATTGAATACATTGTTGCATCATAAAGTATATATGGTTGAGAGAAAATGACACAGTTTATTATTTTATTTTATAAAATTATTTTATGTAAGGATTGGTAATTGAAAATAATAATAACAATGCAAATAAAAAGTTTATAATTTTTTCACCCAACATCCAATTGCTTAAATTAATAAAGTATGAACATTAATTTTAATAAAATAACTCGAAATAATGTAATAAATGTAACAATACATTAACAGCTACAAAAGTAGTATTATTCATATAATTTATTCCATCGAAAAGTAGTCATTGATAATACATAAGAATAATGCATAAATTACGATATTCTATTTCATAACCTGTAGAAAAATCGAACTTCTCGATCGCACTTGCAATCATAACAGTCCAATGTATCATAACCATTAGGAACATAATAGTCATCTTCTATATCCCACATGTTGCCCTTCATATGCTGATTTTCATTGGTCTTACAAACCAAAGGTGGCTTGTCTCACATATTTTACCTATTTCTTAGTGTTTAACATTCTCCTAAATATCTTTCTACTCTTTATAATTGACTCCATTGTAAGTTGTTTAAGTAGTGTTCTCAAAATATAGTGGCCATTCTGTATATCATGTCCGGATTTAGAAGATAGCCAAATTAATCCGAGCAAATATGATGACATAGCATGTCCAACTTTTGTAGCTTCAATCAAGCTACACAATCCATTATTGTAATTATTATGGGTATAAATTTGTACCTGCAAAATAAATATAAGGAACATTTAAGCAACATTAAGGAAAGAAAGTTTTTACACGTACAAAACCAATACCAAACTATAAAATGTGTTATATTATGTGTTTATATGTATATACAAGGAAAATAATTATTAACGACACAAAAGATTTATTTTTTAAAGATTATTAATTAATATATACGTTTTAATTTAATAAATAGCAATAAACACTTGTGAAACATTCTATGGTTTTAATATGAACATTTACATGGTGTTGAATTTGTGTACACTTATTTAACATAATTAATAGAAATATTTTATAATCTGTATTAAATTAATATGTTAATGTTTCATATATTAGTTTGTTATATAATCCATAACTTTATCATAAATTAACTTACCAAGCCATATCGAGTTAGGGCATCAGGATTTTTGCACTCAAGGCATCTTCCAAAGAAAATCTTAGCATTACTATTGACCATCCAAATACGATCAATTATAGTTTCGATAACAACCTTTTTCATGACAGAGTCATCATCAGAAAGGGTATTTAGAATCTTGCAACTATTGAAAAGGTAAAACAAAAAAGTATAATTAGAATATATAATTAATAATGTAGTTTATAAACAATCAAATTTACAATACCTTGATTTGCAACAGAACAAATCAAATGGCTGTTGAGAAGCAACACGTCCAAGAATGTTGATTGTTATTTCATTAGGCAAACGGTTGAAAAAATTAAGTTTTAAACTCGACATTTTTCTTATGAACGAATTGGATCCTTTAACAAAGGATTTTATGTCGATCTAAATCTTATAGTACGAAATATTGATGTCCTTCATAATGTAAACCTTTGGAATTATATATATATAAATTAATACTTAACTCAAACAACTTTCCATTGTCATGAATTCAATAAAATTCAAAAAACTTCCATATATAAAGAAAAACAGATTATTTATTAAGGTAAGCATGTACATGTCAAAATTGTTAAAGGATCTCGATCAATACTATATCAAATAATTTGAAGGAAACGTTTCCAAATGCTCGATATTTATTAAAATATTATCACAATTTATATTGGAAAGAATAAAATTTCAAGTATTCATAATAAATCTATTTCGACTTTTTTATTTCGAACCACACAAATTATGCCTATTTGAATAGTAGTGCTCTGACAATTAATATTTGTATAGAGACCTACAAAAAAGAAAAATAAATGTAGTCAACAATTATAGTTAATAAAATTAATAATAATAATCATAGTTATAATTAAAAAGAATATAACATTATAACATAATAACAAATATTACTTGAACAAATAAGCACATTCCTCTGACCATCACACGTAGGTAATGTCTCTAACAACATGCACCTTCAACCCCATGTTCATGTAAGCAATATTTGATTGAATAATAAATACGTACTTCATTGTTATACGGGATAGTAAATTTGAACGCAGTAATATCATATCGTAACCCTGTATATAATAGAGATTACGTTAATTACATAATTAAAATAAAAAGAATATGTAAAATGAACAATTAACTAATAAAGGTAGACATACCTCTATTAAATACCGGATTATGATAGATAAACTTGTCTGAAATACGAACTCGATTTGATTATCGCTTAATTCAATGCATATAGTTCCAGTTGTATCATAAATTGTGACGGTAAATGATAAGTTACATTTATTCAACAACTTGAAACTTCCCATATCGATATCAACTATATTCCCAATAACCCTAATTGGTTGGTCCTACATATTACATTCAAATACAATAAAGAGACAAAATAAAATATAAAATGATAGAAATAAATAAGTAAGCACTAAAGAAAAAACTTACATGGATAATATTTATCAAATTAAATATCGATGAACGGGTTGCATTTGCTATAAGTAGAGTGCGTGTAATTGGTAACGGGCAATGGCGTATGAACTTATATTTTTTCTTGCACATAACGGTTGTTTTTAAACCTGTACGTTGGGCTAACGCACATCCTAGAATACAAATAGGTTCATCTATACTTTCATGTTCTTCAATTAATTGAGTAGTAAGTTTGATCTTCATAGCTATATAACTGACCAAAATGTACAAAGAGGAACTATATTAAATACATTTCAAACTAATATATAACATATAAAATACTTAATGGAAATATAAATACAATACCTTTCATCCATAACTATTAACTCTCGTACGCGAAATGAAACGATAATTCCAAATATATCTAAAACCAAATGAATACAATTTAATAACAAAATTTTTAATTGAACATTATAAAAAGAATAAATTATTTATATATATTACCTATATTATTTATATATATTACCTATTATATGATTAACCTTTTCTATTGTGTTATCGTATATTGTATCTAATCGTAATATATTGATCTTTGAAGAAGAATCATTCTTACTTGTAATGAAAAGACTCATAATTGTTTATATGATGTTCGAACAAAACGTATTATTAAAGTTGAACAAAGTATAAAGATGAATGATTGATGTTTGTTTATATTGTATTATATATATATAACAATGAAGTATTTCGTGGAATGAATATCTAAAACCAATCTTATTTGATTGATTTATTGGATAACGGCAATCAAATCATATATAATTGTTTAGATTGATAATATCGAATTGTCATAAAAAATAGTGCAATTTTTTTCATGGATAAATAAAAACCACAAATAAAAAGTGAACACATATCTTATAATATGAAGTGTTTATTTATTCATAAAATCGTGATATACATATTTCATAAATAAATCCGTTTATTTTGTAATAGTTTACTTTTTCATATCATGAATGACTTAATTATCATTCAATAAATAACAATATTTGTTAATAAATAGTTAATCATATATAGTAAAAATTCGTAATTGTCAAGTAGTATAAGAACAATAAATTAAAACTTGGAAACATATTTTACATTGATGGTAAGAAAGATACAATAAGGTAGTCTAAGAACAAATATAGTCCATCCTTTAACTCATAACAAAATACATAATCAAATAAAACATAAGACAGAACTAAAATAAAGACCAACTACAAATGATAAAAATGACTACATTAGATATATCAAATTCTTAATTAATCATATATTGTAAAACACCAACTTCAATCATCACCTCTCTCCAATTCATCACGATAATATTCAACAATACTCCTTGCTTCTTGAGAAGCAAGTTCAATTTGTGTTGCGAAAATAGATTAATTTGACTCATATATAACCATTGTTACCATCCTTCATACTCTTCTAATTTACGTAATTTATAAACTGCATTAGAAAGTTTTTGATCAATTGTCGACCAATACTCTAAGAATTGGAAAGTAGCCTCCATAACTTCTACTATATGCTTAGCTATTTTAGGATCCATTAAGATGATGTGTTTAAATTGGAAAAGTTTGATAATAATAGGAGAAGTGGTAATTTTTAGGAGATGTTTAAGTAACAAAAATAGCAAACTTACCTTATTTATAGTAGGGTTGGCCAAATTTCATCATTTAATACATGTTGGTGGAAGTAGGTATGAATTGATAAGGATTGACCAAGTGTGGTCAAAATTGAAAATGACATTATTGCATGAAGTACACATTATGTAGATTTTACTAAAACCATTTTTATTTGCATTGAATAAGTTGGAAGGAAAAAATTAATTAATAAGGAACTATTAAATAACTTTTTTCGGATGTTCATATATATATATAGATCTTTTTTTTTTAAAAAAAAGCCTCATTTGTAATTATCAAAAACGAATTTATTGAGGGACATATAATGAATGTTTGCTATAAGTTGATATGACATTTATAAGCATTGACATTGGAGTCAAATTTGATAATGACAACTAATATACATGTGCTAGTACAACATAAATAGAAACATAAACCTTGTTCTTATTTCATTGAAATTTATATGAGCTTCTCGTAGTTGGTATTACACCTCCATTGTTCATGTTGATTTCTTCAATTGGATATCGACATGCGTAATGAGCTCGTGGAGGATTGCAATGAAGAAAATGTAGTACCATATATTCTAAATCAATATAAATCCTAGAATCTTTAATTGTAGAGAACACATACTCCATCATATACCAATCTGCTGAATACAAATCTTCAGGGTTCGTAACATTCTTGCCAACTTTATAAAATTTAATATCACCGGAACGAAATATTGTTAGTAACATACATTGATGATCAAAAAAAGTAGAATGTTCCACTTCTTTAGGATGCCAAGTCTTTATAACTTTTGGTGAAGAAGGTGAGTCCAAAGAAAAATAGTCATTCCTCATACTATTATAAAATTAATGTACACGTTTTTTTAAAAATATAATTTTTATAGTGTGTAGGGGGGAATAAACATAATAAGCTTATTTATAGGAAAACCTTAGACAATTAATACCATTAATTGATATTTTTCATATTAAACGTATATGAGAGTACAAAATAATTTCGTTCATAATATAAATGGAGTCAATCCCCAAAATCACGTTATCTAATTAGGAATGATTTTGATATATGTTATGAAAATGAACTTGATTACATAATGTAATTAATTCAAAGTAAAAATAAGATTAATTGATATTGTCCATAATAAACAAATATGAAAGTAAAAAATAATTTTGTTAGTAATTTTATAAATTGAGTAAATTACCAAAATCACGTTATCTAATTAGGAATGATTTTGTATATATGTTATGAAATTGAACATGATTAAATAATTAAATTAATTCAAAATTTGAATAATATTAATTGATATTTTGCATATAAAACGAATATAAGATTTAGTCAATTACAAAAGTATTCGTTTATTTATATTAGGATCTATCTTGATATATGTTATGAAATTGAACATGATATATAATTTAAGTAATTAAAAGTTTAAATAATATTAATTGATATTTTTTTCCATATGAAACGAACATTATACTACAAAATACTTTCCATATTAAATTGAAAGTTAGTCAATCCCCAAAATCACGTTAACTAATTAGGAATAATTTTTATATATGTTATGAAATTGAACATGATTAAATAATTAAATTAATTCAAAGTTTGCATAATATTAATTGATTTTTTCCATATAAAACGAAAGTAAGATTTAGTCAATCCCAAAAATATTCGTTTATTTATATTAGGAATGATTTTCATAAATGTTATGAAATTAAACATGATTATATAATTTAAGTAATTCAAAGTTTAAATAATATAGATTGATATTTTCCATAATAAACGAATAGGTGAAGTGGTAATTTTTAGGAGATGTTTAGGTAACAAAATTAGTAAACTTACCTTATTCATATTAGGGTTGGCCGAATTATTTTGATTAAGACAATTTATTACATGTTGGTGGAAATACTCCCTCCATTTCCTAAAGATCTTCCCACTTACTGTTCCTACAGATACCAAGGAAAATCAAGTTGTGTGGGGCATGGTGTGAGTAAAGTAGGAGAGAGAAAGGGGTTAAGATAAATAAACAAATAAAAAGGGTTAAAGTAGGAGACAGATGGGAGTAAAATTGAATTAATAATGTAATGTGGACCATATGATAGTGACATGAGAGGGTAAATAGGGAAATTTGTTTTGCCAAATAAGGAATAAAGCAAAAGAGGGAAGATCTTTTGGAAACACCCTTAAACGGAAAGAGGAAAGATCTTTAGGAAACGGAGGGAGTAGATATGAATTGATAAAGATTGACAAAGTGTGGTCAAAATTGAAATGACATTGTTGCATGAAGTACACATTAGCTAGATTTGACTATACCTTTTTTTTTTTGCATTGAATATGTTGGAAGCAACATTAGTTATTAAGGAAATATATTATGTCCCTCAATAATTTTCGGATGTTCATATATATATTTATATTTAAAAAACCTCATTTGTAATTATAAAAAACGAAATTATTGAGGGACATATAATGAATGTTTGATATAAGTTGGTATGACATTTATAATCATTGACCAATTGGAGTCAAAGTTGAAAATGACAACTAATATATAAGTGCTAGTACAACATAAATAGAAACATAAACCATGTAAAAGCATGAAAAGAGAATAATAAAATTAGTAACTTCAAATAAAAATATGAGATTAGAAGAGATAGTAGTTATGTTCTTCAATACATAATCTCATTTTTTGATCGCCAACCGTTACAAACCTTTAATTGCATTACTGATTTATTAGAGAATCCAAATACTGAACTGTTCTCCTTGCTTCTGTTGTTGCAAGTTCAATCATATTACGAAAGGAGATAATCATATCAACATAACCCATGGTTTCCAGATCTTATTCTTCTAATTTTTCTAGTGCTTTTAGAGAATTTGCAATCTGGTCATCAATGGCAGACCATGCTTCAAATAATTCCATCATAGCCTCATTAACATCATTGACATGTTGAGCAATTTTAGGATCCATCTAATGGAGTAAATCCGATTTTTCAGAAATTAGATGGTTACCTATCTTAGAAAATTTTTTGAACGTTTTTTTTTTTTGGTTTGGTTGTGCAAAAAAACGGTTTAGTATTATGCATTTTATAGGCATAAAAACATCATTTAATGTATTGCATGCATTAGGTGGTAGTTCATATTTAATGTTTTGCATGCATTGGTTGGTAATTCATAATTTAATGTATTGCATGGACTCATAATAGAATCCAACCGTGAGAGATAAAATCAAAAACGTTTTTATTATATTAACTGTGACAAATAAATATTGTAACTGTGATTGCATTAATTTTGTATTGCAAGTAAGAAAAATTAAATACTACATTAAAATATTAATTGATATTTTCCATATTAAACGAACATTATACTCCAAAAAACTTTCCGTATTAAATTTAGATTGAGTCACTCCCGACAATCACGTTAGCTAAATTAGGAATGCTTTGATATATGTTATGAAATTTAACTGGATTAATTAATAAATCTTAAATCAATTAACATTAATTTATATTTTCAATATTAAACGAATTTTATCGTTTTCACCATAAGTAAATAATGAATGCTAATTCCGAAAAAAAAAAAACAACTATATATATATATATATATATATATTATATATATATATATATATATATATATATATATATATATATATATATATATATATATATATTTATGAACAAGTGTGATTAGTAAGTAACTACTTATATTATAACAATTTATAATATGTATATTATACACTAAATAAAATATAACCGAATAATATATATATTATCATGAAAACTCGTTGCACTTAATAGATTAGAACATTGAAAATAAGAAACAAACATTCTAAACAACTACGAATAATACAAACATAGGTTAATATTATTTGCTAGATAATTTAGTATTACCTACCAAATAGTTCTTCATACATAATTCACTTATTAATAAGAGAATCCAAATACTCAACGGTGCACTTTGCTTCTTTGGTAGCAAGTTCAATAGCATTACGAAATGAGATTATCATAGCAATATAACCCATAGCATCCTCACTTTCTTCTTCTTCTTCTTCTTCTTCTTCTTCTTCTTCTTCTTCTTCTTCTTCTTCTTCTATTCACTAGTACAGAAAAGGCGATTTGCGTCGGATGTGAGGCACCTATTTGCGTCGAACATGGGTCCGACGCCAAAGGCCTCGATGCAGATAGCCTAGACATGATCTGCGTCGTATGCTGAACGACGCAGATATATTAGCTATTTGCGTCGCACTGTGTATACGGTGCGACGCAAATTCGTCATTCCAGCCCATACAAACTACAGGCAGGTTATAAAGGGGTATAAGTGGAATTTGCGTCGCACATAGCAGGGGGTGCGACGCAAATCAGTCATCTGCGTCGCACCTTGAACCATGTGCGACGCAAATGACATTATGTGAAAAATAAAAAAACGCAGTACCAAAGCATGAATGCTTTAGTGTTGCGAAGCAGGAAAAAGAAACGAGCCAAATCTCATAAAAAAAACCAGATCTAACATACAACAAATGATGATGATTAAACAAGACAAATCTCATATCAAAAAATCAGATCTAACATACAACAAATGATGATAATTAAACAAGACAAATCTCATATCAAAAAACCAGATCTAACATACAACAAATGATGATAATTAAACAAGTGAACCTTGCGTCAAAAATTAAAAAACAGATATAAAATCTAAACGAAAAATTACGTTCTAATCGCCAAAAACCTAAACAAATCGCCAAAAATTAAACGAAAAAATCTAAACAAATATCAAAAATTAAAAAATCGGATCTAACATACAACAAAACACGAAATTAAAAAACTAAACCTACAATATATACAAAACAAATTACATTGTAAAAAAACTAAAACTGAATCTAAAAAGGAACATTGCAACGGTTCGATGTATTCGAGGGAGACGACTTCGAGAAGAACCAATTCCAAATCTGAAAATTATAGAGTAAATTCTAAATTAGAAAATAAACCCTAAAAATGCCAAAAAAGTAAACAAAAAAACAAATATAAAAAATAAAAATAAAAATGAAAGGATCAGACTTTTTAATTTTCATTTGCATGAACTAAATTTTTAGTTTTTCAGATCTGAATATGAAAAATGAATTTTCAGATTTGAAAACTAAAAAGAAAACCAGATCTAAAAATGAAAAAACATATCAGATTTAAACATTGAAACAACTTTGAACCTGTCAAAGCTGAACGTCCAATATAATGAGAATTTGAGAAGGAATGTCGCCAATATGATGTGATTTGTGCGCTGAAATAATCCGTTGAAGTCGTCCGCGTCCAGGAAGATGAGAATTTGAGAAGGAATGTGAGAAGGCCGAATTTGAGAGGAGAATTTGAGAGTTTTAAGCGGCGGAGTCCTTGAGATGTTTGGAGAGAAGGGGTTGAGGAGAGAGAGAGAGAGAGAGAGAGGCGCTGAGAATTGAAGAGAGAGAGGCGCGAGACTTGAGAGGGAGAAGGCGTGTGAGGCGCGCTAGGGTTTATGAAATAAGAAGGGTAGGTAATGGGCCTCGTGGCTAGGGATGACAACGAGTCGGATCTGGACCGGGTCCAGGTGGACCCGAATCCAGATCCGTTTCCAAATGCTAGATCCAGATCCGACCCGGATCCAGCGGGCCTGAAAATGTTGGACCCAGATCCAGATCCGACGGATCCTGCGGATCCGGGTCCAAAACGGGTCCATACTATTGTACATGGTTTTTAACAATTTACCAACTTTATCACAGAGTTGAAATGAATAAATTCACACAAACAGTACCTCAATTGCAATCAACAAATTATGCTTCACAATTGCAACAACAAAATCGAAAGAACAAAATCAAAACAAAGCCAAAACAGTAGCAAAAACAAAACAAATATCAACATAAACCCAAAAATCAACAAATAAACGAAAATGAACAAAAAAAGTAAACGAAAATCCTCTGATAAACGAAAATTGAAACCTAAACCCTAAAAGCGAAATAAATTACATAATGACTAGATTTAAACGAAAATCAGCCAAAAAATAAATTGTTATGAATACAAAAGAACGAAAATATATATGAAAATAAAAAATAAATCAAAAAAAAAACAACAAAAACTAAACCAAAAACCAGTCAATTCTTCCTTGTGCTTTTCCGGTTGATGAGAGAGAAGGGTGGTTTTTTGCTGGCGAATGGGTGGTTGTTGCTGGTGGTTGTACGTGGCTCGTGGGTGGTGGTTGTTGGTGGCGATTGTACGTGGCCCGTGGGTGGAGGTTGTTGATGGTGATTGTACTTTTCCGGTTGATGAGAGAGAAGTGAGTAACTGTGTGAAAGAGAGAGATAGAGGAGAGGATGAAGAGTGAGAGATAGAGAGAGAGAGGATGAAGAGCGATAGATAGAGAGAGAGAGGATGAGGAGGGAGAGAGAATGAGAAGAGAGAGAGAGGAGGGGCGGAAAAAGAGAGTGGGGGGCTGGGGACTTGGGTCTTCGAGTTTTTTTGCTAGGTTTAGCAAGGCCTTTTTTTTTAAACGGATCTGCGGATCCGGGTCCGGGGTTATTGTGCAGATCCGGACCCGGATCCGTGATCTGACAAGTGGACCCGGATCCGACCCGGATCCAACGGGTCCATAATTTTAGGATCCAGACCCGGAAAAAAGGATTCGGGTCCGCGGATCCGGGTCCGGGTCCGGGATCCACTGCCATCTCTACTCGTGGCCTATGTGCATCGTACATTAAATAGGTGCGATGCGAATTAGGTATTTTGCAACGCACTTAAAAGATGTGCGATGCAGATAGTTTGAATTTTTTTTCAATGTAGAGACGATTTGCGTTGCATGAGTCAGGGAACCGACGCACATTTGGCTTTTCCAACGCATGTAAAGAAGGTGTGATGCAAATGGGCCATGTTGTGCGTCGCACACCTCCCACATGCGACGCAAATCCCAACTGTGCGTCCTTTCCGTGTTTATGTGAAGCAAATCAGGGGACGCAAATCGTCTATTCTGTACTAGTAGTGATTTTATTTAAATTTTGAAGACATGTAGTTAGTTTATCATCAACCATGGACCACTGGTCCAAGAATTCGAACATAACATTGTTAACTTCTTTCACATCTTTGAGACATTTTGGATCCATTAGAAGATGATATTTCTATATCTTATACTTATAACAAATGAAATGTAAAAAGAAATAAGGAGTTTTTTTAAGAATGAAGGAAATCGTTTTTTGGGAGGTGATGGGATGAACATAGAAATACCAAATAGATTTTTATATAGCCCAAGTAGAACCGGTTTTGCTAGGTTTAATTTATTACAAGTAGGTAAGGCAATGCAATTAACTATGATAGGTACATTGATAGGTCTTGACTTTGGACTAACAAATAACATAGTCAAAGGTGCACAAAGTATCAAATAATACACCATTACTTGATTATAATTCCATAACTGGACATTATTAAGAGCTTTAATAGCATAAAAGTAAAATAATAGCAAAGGACACTAAGAATTAGTATTGTTCAACTCTACATGAGTCGTTTCATTGCAAATATAATCGAGTAAAACTTTATTACTGATACGACTACAATCCATATTGTTTAAATCAATGTCTTCAAAATAGTCATCAACTTTGTAAGCCTTAGGAGGATGGCATTGTAGATCATATATCATCATATTCCAAAAATCAAAATATGGACGATAACCATCTATTGTTGTATTGACATCTTCAACATAAGCCCAAACTTCATTGCTTCTATTGATATGATATGTGAACATACTCGACACATCGTGGAAATATAGACGCCCTCCACAAAATAGTGTTAAAACCATAGATTTCACATCAAGAAAATTCGAATAGTCAATTTTAGTGGGCCATTTTTCCTTTCGAATATGGGATTTTATAATATTTTATGGAGGACATTGTATTGGTTTTGAGGCGGAGGAGGAAGTTGGCATGACAGTGCAGGTTGAAAGCACGAAAATGAGTAGTATTGATGAATGAAAAATTCGATCCTATTTATACTTAAAAGGAGCTCTCTATAATGTAATTAATCTCGGCATTTTTTTAAAATTTCAATAGTTGATTGGCCGAAATTAAGGTTGATTGACAATTAACATAAATCATCCTTGATTGATATTTTGATTTCATTATCATATATAAAGTATATAGGAAAAAAGGTATGTACATGACATTAGAAAAAAAATTTCGGGCAATAAATATCATTGGACATTTTAGAATCTGAACTTGCCTTTTTTATTCCACAATATAAGACAATCATCAATAATTAACTCAAGTCATCCCTAATTAACATTTCAAAAATACCGTAAATTAACAATTCGGACGCTTCAGTAGGCGCAAATAATTTTTAATATATTATTCGAATCATGATACATTACTGCTACAAAATAAAATACTAATAACATGTATAACAAAAAAATATATATAGATAATATAAAAGTACACACTATTGGTTATAAACTTTTATTCATAATTTACAACGTTAATTAATAAAAATTATATGGAGCGATAAATGTTTTTCAATCTTTCATCATAGTGAAGAAAAATCTAACTTCTCTATCACACTTGCAATCATAACAGTCCAATCTATTATAACCATTAGCAACGGAATAGTAATCCTGTATATCCCACATGTTGTCCTTCATATGATCCTTTTTTTTTTTGCTCTGACAAATAAATGGTGGCTCCTTTGCAAAATCCTCGTAGTTTCTAATCCTTATCGTCTGTAACATTCTTATAAAAAGATTTCTACATATAATAATATTCTCCATATTTAGTCTCGAAAGTGTTTTTTTTAGCTTATGATGACCATTCTTTATATTATTCGCGTAGGTTGATGATAGCCAAATTAGACCTAGCAAGTAACATGCCATAGTGTGTCCAACTTTGGTGGCCTCGATCAAAGTCCAAACTCTAGTGTCGTAGTTTTTATCTTCAAAAATTTGGATCTGCATAAAAACGTATAAGGAAATAAAAATTTTATTTTAACAATATTAAAAACATATAATAAGCCAACGAATTTTATTTAAATTGTGAATCAGTTTATATGCTTGTTTTGTTTAACATTAATTTATTTTAATTGTAATTCGTAAAATAATTAATAAAAACTTTTAACAAACGATTTGATTTTTAAAATTAATTTATTTTAATTTTAATTCGTAAAATAATTAATAAAAACTTTTAACAAATGATTTGAATTAATATTCACCTTCTATCTATTAATATTATAAACGTTATATCATAATGTAACATTAATATGAAAATAAATAAATAGAGATATACAATAAAGTGACTTACTAATCCAACATGAACCAGTGCAGAAGGATTTTTGACTTCAAGGCATTTCGAGAAAAATAAGTTGGCATTACTATTCACCAACTGTCCACCATTAATTAAAACTTCAACGTAAATTTTCTTCATCACATGTTCATCGGTTGATAGTGTATTCAGAATCTTACAACTGACAAACAATAAATACCATTAAGTACGTTTTCTCATGAACTAACACATTAAAAAATATGTTATTATTTAAAAATACCTTAATTTGCAATAAATCAAACTGAATGGTAGTTGTGAAGCAACACGTCCAAGGATGTTAATTGTTATCTCGATCAATAGGTAAATTTTCAAAAATATTGCGCCTACTGATAGACTTTTTTCTCATTGCAGATGAGCTCTTCTTTTTTTCGGATTTTCTCTTCATTGCTAAAGAAGTTATATATATATATATATATATATATATATATATATATATATATAATATATATATATATATATATATATATATATATATATATATATAACACCACATAAAAATTGCCATATTAAATGTATCAATTAATAGGAAAACATTCCTCATTTTTAAAACCGACATATATCTTTTATTATACTATACAATAAGGTAACTTTGTAAATAATATTGATGATTCAATAAATACCTAAAATAAACATGTCGTGTATGTTCGAATCATTTAAACATAATTTTTATGAAAACCGAATTTGTTATGGTTATTAAGAAATCGATTTGTTTAGTCGCATAAGTAAATAGGACAGCTAAAATGTTAATAGTTACTACAAATAAATTTCGATAAAACACCTTAATCTCTATTCATAAAAAGGGGCGAGTGATACAAAGAAATAAATAAAATGATGAACTTCAAGAACATCATAGTAGTACGCAATACAAAGTAAACTAAATAAAACAACTTAGAAATATTTGCTTCTAAATTACCGATAACTAAAACTAGCAACAAATTACATTTGATTTTCCATAAACTCAACCGTTTACGTTGCTTCTTATGTGGCAACTTCAATTCCTTCTATTCTATTTAGAAAATGAGAGAGCCGAAAATTATATTGTTATGTGAATTGAAAAACAATAGAGCTAGACTATCTATAAAGAGATGGATATGTAGTTGAGTACAAAATTTATTGCCATTTGATGTGACTTTTGCACTAAATTTAGTAGGTCATTGTTTTTATTGAAATAATGGTGGAGACTTTATATGGGTCAAAGTATTTGAATTGAAATATCAATGCATCATCAAAACCAATACATTGGACAAAGTAGTTAATAAATTGATAATGACATTAGAAAAAGAGAGATAAGTACATAAATAAAGGGCATAAAGATATGTAAATCATCTTATTGCAACCACGTACTAAAAAATATATATGAAACAAAAGAAACTAAATAAGGGTATCGATAATAAAAATGGTAATGACAACTACATAGTGACTTTAATTACTACGTTTTAATCAATTGATAGATAATCAACTAATACTTTGTTGTTAACGCCACAACATTCCGTGTTGTTTAAATCAAAATCTTCAAAATACTCATCATCAATCTTGTAAGCTCTTGATGGAATGCATTGTAGATCATATAACATCATGTTCGAATTATCAAAATATGGACGATAACCATGTATTGTTGTCTTAACGTCTTCAACATAAGCCCAAACTTCATTGCTTTTATTAAAATGATATGTAAACATACTGAACACATTGTGGAAATATAGATGGCCTCCATGAAAAAGTGTTAAAACCATAGATTCAACATCCAAGAAATTCAAATATTCAACTTTAGCGGGCCATTTTTTTGATGGATTTTCGATTTCTATTATGTTTGGAGGAGAACATAATATTGATGTAGAGATAGGGGAAGAAGTTGACATCAATATGCAAATTGAAAATCCGAAATTGAGTTGGGATGTTGAAGAGAAAACGACACTATTTATACTAAAAAATGTTCCTTTTTTAAAAAAAAAATTTTTTACGTTATCTAGGTAATTAGTATCCAAAATTATGGTTGATTGACAATCATAATAACTATTGATTGATTGATTGGTAATATAATTTCGGATAGTATCAATAAATTAACTGAATGATTGACAATTACCATTAAGCGAGACAATAATTAAGATTGATTGATAATTTAAATTACTTCCCGTATTTAGTTGGTTAGTAAAATATTCGTAAAAACCCAATATGGAAATTAAAATTTTCGGCCAACTCCAATATTAATTTGAATTTT
This sequence comes from Beta vulgaris subsp. vulgaris, assembly GCF_026745355.1. NCBI lineage: Eukaryota > Viridiplantae > Streptophyta > Magnoliopsida > Caryophyllales > Amaranthaceae > Beta > Beta vulgaris. The sequence continues at coordinate 9,703,223 of NC_079202.1, read as the reverse complement.
GAATTACGTAATTGTACCCATAATTAGCGTCAATCACATTAATATATGAATGGAATATCCTTGATTTTCGGAAATCTCATATGAGATCATGATATTAATTGCCTAATTTAAAAAATCAATCAATTAATTTTCGAATTCCTTTGCATTTTTCATTAAATTTTCGGCCATTATAATCTGAAATGCCACGTGGACACTCTCATTGAGAGTTTTATTGTGAGAAGCTCTAGAATTGCTCGGTTAATGTGAGCTTGACACGTAGGCTTTTGGATTTTACTTTAGATAATAGTATAGATGTTCTATTTCAACAAACTGTTCGTTTTAAGCTTATTTTTCAGCAAAAAAATATGTTCAATATTTTGTGAATCTGTTTTATTTTCGATAAGCAAATGTTCAATTTTAAAAAAATGTTCTTTTAAAACTTATTTTTCACCAAAAAATATGTTCTATTTTCACTAGAAATATGTTCTATATTTGATAAGCATATGTTCTATTTAAGTAATTGAATTCTAGTAATGTTCCACTTCAACCAAAAATGTTCATTTTCGTATTTGGATTCTGGTAATGTTCCACTTCAACAGTAAAATGTTCTTTTTCATAAATGAATTCTTGTAATGTTCCATTTCGACAATAAAATGTTCGTCTTCGTAAATGAATTTTGTAACGTTCCACTTGAACAGTAAAATGTTCGTTTTCGTATTCGTAAATGTTCGTTTTCTTATTCGTAAATGTTCGTTTTCTTATTCGTAAATGTTCTATTTTGTATTGTGGGAGCACAGTTCTCATTATGCTCCCGGGAGCACAATGCACGCATTACTTTCTTCTTGCGTTTTTTTTCTTTTTCCTTTTCTCTATTTTTTTTAGAAAAAAATAAAAAAAAAAGCCGGACCGCCTCTGACAAATGTGCGAACCTCTTCTAGTTGTTGCCCATCAGTTAAAATAAAAATTAAATGAAAATGAAAACAAATCCAATGGCTCCTTAGAGACTCAAACCAAGAATCAAAACAATGGATGCTCAACATACTTAAAATGGCGGGTATGCAAACTAAAAGAATGTCCGTAGTTAGGAGTCACATAGCCAATGTCAAAGAGGCTAGGCTAGCGTGAGTCTCTCAAACTTCGCACCCCATCTCGAAGCCAACCCTCCCTAACTAGTCGAAAACTTCTATGAATGTGCACCAATTGACAACCCAAATTGAACAGTCGACCAAGTGACACAAATCTTATATCTAAACTCCTTTTGACTTCAACTCAACCCCCGAAGGTCAGGGGACTTGCGGGATGCAATGTATAGGCTAAGGCGAAGGTAGGAAAATTATTTTGGTAAATGTGGTGCTCAAAACTATATGGTACAAACATAGGTCATGAGTGGGGAAAAACCAAAAATCACACCAAAGATCATCTCCGAATGCCAAATGCAACTCCAAACCATTCTACCAAAACAAAACATCTCTCAATTAAAAACATTGATCACTAAGAATTTATTCAACTTATGAACAACTTTAACCTCCTTTTTTTTTCTCTTTTTCTTTCTTACTAGTGGTTGGATCGCACGCATTAAGACTATGAGTAGCTAGATTAGTGTCGATGTTGGTAAAATAGCATACACGTATTTACACTAATAACATGTTAATGGCTTCCTATGTTAGCATTCTTATTTATGCAACCTATTTTGGACAAATCAGATAATACATAAAAAAGTGATTCCTTATGTTATCCAAGATATTATAGTCAAAGTATCTTGATGAAGGTAATTGTATTTACGATAGTAATCTAGTGAATATAGTAACATGATAAATTCTGTTCAAGTTTTTCTTGTTCATAGCTACTATTATGTAGCTATTCCCCATCTTAAAATGTAAGGCAAACGCAATATTCAAGGTCAAACTGCGACCATTAATTACGTACTCTTGATTCAAGTTGATAATAAAATAAAAAGAAAACAAGATTACTGTAGCAATTTTCAAATTGAATCTAATGGCATGATATGTACTTTAATATAAGTGATATTTGTAGTCAAAGTAATTTTTTGTAATGCGCTCATATACTATATTTTGAAACGAATATTTTTGTAAAGTATGAATGTATTATATTTCGAAACAGATGGAGTAATTAATATAATTTGAGTTTGTAGTTCTGGGAACAAACATATTAATCAGGAATGATTTTTAGTTGCAACCTCGATACAAATAGCATTGTTTTTGGATATTCCTTATCATTAAATAAGTCTTTGCACAATGATCTATTAAATGTAACAATATAATTTTGTTGAAGTTTCCTATTTGTAGCTAGCTAGTTAATATATTTTGAGTTCGTATTTCAGATAAGTTTAGTTGCAAAAAAGATACATATAGCACAAATTTGGGATATGCCTTATGGTTAATTAAGTGTTAAAGCCTTTCTTCAGAACTGAAATAAGAGAGAACGAAGGAACAAACATGCACTAAGGTAAAAAAGGAAGGGGGCTGCGTTTTCTTCAAAACGCATCCCTTCTTTCTTGTAGGGTTGCAGTTTTACAAAAAGTACCGCCCTTCTTTCTTATAGGGTCGCGGTTTAAAAAAAACCACAGTCCTCTATAAGAAGGGTTGCGCTTGACTAAAAAACGCAGCCCTTCTTACAGTTAGAAGAGTTGCGTTTTTTAGTCAAGCGCAACCCTTTTTAGTGAAGGGCTGCGGTTGACTCGAAAACGCAACCCTTCTTACTGTAAGAAGGGTTGCGTTTTTGTGCCAACCGCAGTCCTATCGAGCCTTTAATTCTTTATTTCTATTTGCCCTGGCCCCTAAACTCCCTCCAATTCTAGTGTATCCGTCGCTGCTCCCTTCAATCCTCATATCTTCCAACCCCCATTATTCACTATGTTTGATTCATTTTTAGTAAAGAAAAGAAAGAGAAGAAAAAGAAAGAGAAGAGAAAAGAAAAGAATAGAAGAGAAAGGAAAAAAAAACCCACATATTTAAAAGTAACAAATTTCCTTCCAAATTCTTACTACCAAACAAATAACTCGCAGCAATGTCAAAAACAATGACTTTGGAAGATCTGGTCCTTCTGATATCCCAGACACCTACTCTCTTCTCGTCCTCAACATCACCTTCCGTATTCTTCTTTCTCTCTATCCTCCTTTTAGATTTTTTCAGTTAATTCTTTTTTTTTTTTTTGTAATTTTTATAATTTTTTGTTATGCAGGGACTTCAGCGGATAGGTATGGCAAGGTTGTCGATGTCATCATTCCTCGTGACGCAGGTTAGGGTTTTTTAATTTTTTTTCTCGATTTGTGAATTTTTTTAGGGTTTTCGGCTGAATTTGTTGATAATATGTATATTTTTCTGGATTGATTTTTGTTCTAGAACTGGTGAATCTCGGGGTTTTGCTTTTGTTCGTTACAAGTACAAAGATGAGGCTGCGAAGGCTGTTGAAAAGCTTGATGGTTGGTGTTTTTCTTCCACTCAATTTGTTGAATTGATAGTTTTAATAGTATGTAGAATTGGGCGTAATTTTTACCTTTTAATTGGTTTTGATATGCAGGCAAAGCTGTTGATGGCAGAGAGATAATGGTTCAGAAGATAGGAGTGTATAGAATTCCCCATTTCTGCTGCCTCAGAAGATAACCCGTTCTCACTACAATCACCCTAAACTAAAAGGAGTTAAAGATTTTAAAAAGAAATACTGCTCTTCAATTTCAAGGTTTTTCTCTTCTTCTGAAAAACCTGCCCAATTTAATTTCTCTCATTTTGGTAAGGGTATATTTCGTTTGGATTATACTCCACATTTATGATTTATTCCGCCAATAATATAGATTATCTGTAGTCAATTTTCAAAATGATTATTATATGATGTTAATTATTTTGAATTTGATTATACCCCCATATGAAGTAAAATTATTTTTCTAAGTACGGACATGGGCGTTAGTTTCATATACTGTTTTAATTTCTCTTAGGTAGGAATTTTAACATTATTCATTGCTTTTATAAATTTACAAGGAAAATTTGTTCTATGAGAGTATGAAACCTTTGCCAGTTCATGCTTCAAAGGTACAAACTTAATTTTACCACTCTCAAAAGTATGCTAAAGTGGTTTTTAAAAGAAAAAGGTATGTTGTCCCAGCAATTTTTATAGTTCTCTGTAGGACCAGATTCTTATTGTTGACAGCAAATTCAGAATAAATAGTCCATCTTTTATGGATACTTCACTATCATAACCAAGCAATTAGCAACCTTCTTAAATATTCTACATAATAATCTAGTGTCTGTTACATTCTTTCCTTTTGACTCAAGAATGTAATAGAATTCTAAGCCAAATGCTGAGCAAATGTAAGTATTAATTGATTACAATTCTTTTATTAGTGTTTTTCGTCTATTGGTTTTTCTTTCTGTGAAAAATATTGTTTATCTTAGTTCAACATGCTCAAAACTGCATGTGCTTTTGTATGAACCCATTAAGGGGGTGTGTGGTTCAACTTGTTGCCATGGAAAGGGATTGGAATCATTTGAGGAGAGGATTGGTAATAGTGATGGTTACCTTTATCAAAAAAACCTGCACAACTTAGCGATGTTAGGTGGAATCTAAAAAATAACTAGAAAGACTCTAGTTGAAGTTCCTAATTAGATAGTTTTTTTTTGTTATATTTGTATAAAAATATGATTTGTAATGGAAAATGATATTTTTATATATATAAAACTGTTTGGGGATCATTTAGGACTAAAAATGAAAAAAAAATATTTTGTTTTTTAGCGTCACAAGGGATGCGATTTTCATGAAAACCGCAACCCTTAATTTGTAAAAAGGGACGCGATTTTGAGCCCAAACCGCAATCCTTCATAGTGAAGGGCTGCTGTTAAAAACCGCAACCCTTCATTTTTGCCGAAGGGTTGCTATGGAAAGGGTTGCTGTCCAAAAATGCAGCCCTTAGGGCCGTTTTAACCGCAACCCTTCCAATTTTTCCACTAGTTCATGAATATACATTTCTTAGAAAATTTATACAACCATTTCGGCTATAGTAACCTCTTAAAAAAATTAGCTTGCCGTTACCATTAAATGTTGAAGATTTAACCAAGCATTATTAGATATAACTTTACAATGAAATTTGGCTAAAAATTACACTTAAGCCTTTCTACACAACCCTCCTTCTTGCTGCTCATCCTCTATTAAACCTCTGCCTGTAATACTCCGTATTTTTAGTAAGTTATTATTTATATTTTTAATAAAAGTTTTAGTTTTTTAAAAGGTTTTATTTACTAAAAAGGCTTATTATTTATTAGAAAGGCTTTTATAAGAAAAGTTTTGGGTATTTAAAACAAATTTTAGCCCAAATAGATTTTGAACCTAACTTTCCTAAGTTTTACATTCAAGTAGTTAGTTCAAAATAAAATTAAAATATATTAAAAACCATTCCAAAAAGGTTTGCAAAAAGAAAAGGAAAAAAAAAAGATATAAAGAAATTTCAAAAAGAAAAAGAAAAAGAAAAGAAGAAAAAGAAAAGGAAAAGAAAAAAAAAAGGAAAAAAAAAAATTGCCGCCGCATGTCTCACGCGGTTGGTGTCTTATGTTTGATGAAGTTTTGGTTAGTTTTTGTTTTTTTATCTTTTAGTTATTTTATCTTAGATAATTATGTATTATGGATAATTTACATCTTTTCCTAATCTTAATTGGATATTCATAAATTTTAGCTATATCATAGCTAGATTAGTTTATCTGTTTTTCTATACTTATTTTTTAGTTTCTTAATCGCATTCATATTCTACCTATCCAACTAATATAAATAGGGGTCTCCACCCATCATATTTTTCACACCAAATTTGAGAAATAAATATCTTTTCTCAAGTTTAAACTCTCTCTCTTTTAGCCTACATTTCTCTTCTCTCCTAATAGTTATTAATTTTCAAGGCGCGTGTACTTGTAGATCTTTAATAATTATTTTGCAAGTGTAGTATCATGTTTTAGAAAAATATTTTGGATTGAAATACATGTTTTTATGAGTTTTATTATGAACTACATCTTTTTTATATGAACATGTTTGAATGTTTATAAATTTTATTTATAAACTTTGAACTATGTCTTTCATTTAATCTTAGACCTTTTAAAAGTTTCTAACAAAACACTATTGAATTCAATAGTGATATGAGTGGTAAAAGCATGAAATTCACTGTTCATTTGCAATCAAAGAATCTGAGCCATTCATCATCCCTCCATTTCTGACCACACGATTCTTCTCCTTTCTTCTGCCCTATACTCTTTAGTCTTTAGGTCATTGAATTCGGTTTTTCCTCCAAACAGTATACATGAGCAATTTTTTTTTTTGACAGGGGACATGAGCAATTTATCTCTCCTCCTCTTCGTTTCTTAATCTCTCTTAATTCATCATTCAAATTTTAGGGTTTGTTGTTAATAATTTTAGTTTTTCTCTCAAGAACACAATTCAATTTCATCGGCACTTCGCATCAAATTGCTTTTACGGATCGAGCTCTTTGGACGAGATTTGGAACTCGAATTTCTTAAAATCGAAGGTATGTTTATGAGTAATTCTTCATACAAGCATTAAAATTGAACACTTGTCTTTCTTCTTTCTTCACGCAAATTTGAGTGAGAAAAGCTGTTGGTGGTGCTAGCAGATGTCGTCAATGGCTAATTCATTCAATGAACTTAATGGTTTTCGATTTGGTTTGTTTTCTGCAAATTCCGGTTCATACTTTTCTGAATTTTGGAATTTATGTGGCTTTTGTTGCGCAATTTAGTTCGATTGGCAAAGTGGATCCGAATTTGAAGCGGTTCTGTTGTGTGAATTGTTAGGCCTTCTTCTATAACAACATGCAACACAACGTAAACGTGTCTTTATTTCTTTCCATTTCCTCTCTTGTGTTAGATCTTGTGAAATTTGAGTGCTTGTGGAGCAAGTTAAATCTAAAGTTTTGTAGTAGTATTTGTATCTATTTTAATTTATTGATTATGATTTTCGTTATTTGTATCTTTTTTAAACTAATGTAATCAGGCATGTCATACTTCATGTTTATGTTTGATGTCATATCTGTCATGTGTTATATTTTGCACCTATATTATCTTTTTTTTTGGGTATCCATGTCTGCAGGTGAAGATTGTGCTAATGGACAATATTGTAGATGCCCTAAATAATGCATATCAAGATTTTCTTGCTGCTGCTGCTGGGATCTGTCAATTTTTCCCTCGTTACTGGTAAATCATTATCTATTGAATGCATTATTCGTATTCTGTTCAGATCTTGTTCATCCTTGTCCTCGTCCTTCTTAGCAGCTTCACTGTAGCAAGTTTTATAGCAAGTTGGTTTTGCAATTAATTTGTGTTTACTTCTTGATTTGATTTTATGTTCCTCATATTTATGAAATTGATTGAAGTGCAAATTACTTCAGTTCTTCCTTTTTAAGTCGTCTGATTTCATTATTTGTTTTGCTTGTTGTATAATGGGGGGCGGGGGAGAGGCCAGAGGGAGGTTGTTTCAAAGCATTGCAAGCTTTTTGTTGATTAAGTGGACTACTACAAGAGGCAATGTTTACTACAGTAGGAACTTTGTTACTATTTGCAAAATTAAAAAATAGACAAAATTAAATTAACGGAAGAACGATTTGGTACAAGGAATATCTTAGGCCCAATAGGAAGCTAAAATCTTGCCACGTACCCAACCTTTTCATTATAATAGGACAACAACCATGTTACAAGCCTATTACTAACTCCGAGTTACTTCCCCTGTTCCACTACGTACTGAAGTTCCCTTCAAAAGTTCCCGTTAACATTTGTTCCTCATTGACTTTCAAAGATGTGCTCGCTTGACTTAGACTTCATTTAAGGGGGTAGTTACAAATTTCTCTCAAACCCCATAAACAATTCTCAAAGTGCTCCTTAATTCTCAAACTGTATAGGATGCAATGGATTTGAGTTGGTCATATGTAATGCCAGATATATCAAAGTTAACAGCGTCATCTGCTTAAGTTAGACACACTCTAAATTCAAACATAAGTATGCTTATAGAGTTTTGGTATGAATGAAACTACTCCTAACTCTTGAAGATGGAGTTGGTGTAGAAATAATAACTTATGGTCAAAGGTAAGAATCTTATGCTTAACTAATTTCCTTCATTAACAAAGACTTACAATTTGACATTTAATTAATAATCTTTATCGGTATTTCTTGATTTCAGCAAGCAAGTTTTTTTGAAGTATAAAGAAATCTCTTTTTTTAATGTCCATATGCTATGCTCTACTGGAAGTCTAAAAGGATAAGATAAGAGAGTTTTCCCTGGTAATCTTTCTTTCCTTTAATGAGGACTACTCCATTTTTTTTTACTACATGATATATACTTAAGGGTCTTTTCTTGTGTGTCCCAGAATAGATATTCTCGTTGTGTTAAGAACGAGCTATGGTAGGACAGACTCACTTTTTTATGTAACAAGTCGTTTTTTCAATTAAATATTTATGCGTTGTTTGGTAAATAAATGGTGGTAATCGTATTGAATTTATAGGAAACTTTGTGTCTTCCATTATCTATTTTTTACTTAAGGATAATGAACATCAATATTGCTGTCGAGGGAGGCGGAACTATCATAATTGTTGAGCACCAGCTCCTTATATATATATATACTTCCTATTTTCCAAAGTTAATGTAGTGCTTGCACTTTCAAGGTCAAACTTTACAATCTTTTACCACGAAGTGTAAGTGTATATATCTTGAGTAAAAGTTACGGAGTTAAAGTGCTTTAGCCTTCAGTGTCCAATTTATGTTTTCTTAGGGCATGTTCTTAATGTATGTATTTTGATTTTGTTGCGGAATATTGTACTGTGCAGGTCATGCAATGCTTTACAAAGCAGCCCTGTTGTCACAAAATTAGTTCCTGCTGTTGGCATTATCATATTTACTCTATGGGGTTTGGAACAACTCATGCGAATGAGCAGACATTTTTTTTTTGCATGTAAGGAGGCTTTTATTTATTTTGACTGCCACATGTTCCTTTGTTTAATACTTTACTGCGATGTTGCAGTAAAAAAGTGTTATGTTCGTTCCGGTGTCAACCCCTTGAAAGTCATTGTGATGGCATACTTTCTTATGTTTTGACTGGACCTTCTCTCTGACTAATATGACCTACATCACTTTTGTCAAATTTCTCTTTATATTTAACATATTCCTGATACCTGATAGACTTATCTTTTTGGCATATAGAAATCTGACAACAGTTGGAAGAAGAGTACAACAAAATATGTTTTGAAATCTTATCTGCAACCTATATTTCTGTGGACTAGTGCAGTGCTTATATGCAGGTGAAAGACTTTATTAGCCACTGGCTAATGGTCCCCTTGTAAGATGTGGATACCTTGCACCTATATGGACAGGCCATGGTGAACCACTAGAGCGCAACATTGAGAGGGACAGTTGATAGTGTAAAACCAACCTTTTGAAATTTGTGAAGCATGTCACTCTGTGTTCCCTTTCCTTTCCGCTAATCGATTTTTAGAGTTTAATTTAGTTAATTTCCTTTGATTTATCTTTCAAATTCGTGATTTCTTTTTATTTAATTTTCTGTTTTGAGATTTTTCCCTTGGACAAGCTTGTTATATAATGGGGTCTATTATGCATCTTGTGATATGCCGATTTCTTATTGATTGAGATCCTAAACCATACAAAAATTAAATGACTATAAAAAAGTTAGAAATAAATCATCACCAATATGGTAATTGTTTAGCTTAGGATTTTGGTGCGTTCTCCGTCAAGTATTGGTTGATCTTTCTTTTATAATTTTAGGCTATTGAAATTTGGAGGGTTTTCAATTATACATGGTAATTTCAATGCTTTTGATAGAATTGAGCTGTGATGGCATTTTATTTGGTAATTTGGGTAAATCTGTTTCTGCCGTAGCCCTGAAACCCCCCCTCCCCAAAGCATGAAATTCACTATTCACAATTCGCAAGCCTCTCTTGCAATTGTTCGAATTTGTAAAAATTTTCATGTGTCTAGGTTACTAATTTTTGGGGTTTAGGTTCTGTTTAATTAGTTGAAATTTGATTTCTATGTTGGCATGCTTTAGGATGATTTTTCAAGGTTTAGGATGCTTTAGGTAATGATAAGAATCGGTATCACGCTTGCGAAATCTTGTTGAATACAATTTTGTTATCGTTGTCTTGGTATCATGTGGAATGATGATGCTGATATCTTAAAAGGGTGCATCAGGTGTTATGTAATGTGAAGTATCCATTTCGATTTGTTTTCGGTATCAACTATTATTTCCTCTTAAATCGTTTTGGCCTTCATTTTTGAGTGAGAGAATGAACTAAATTGTGGGTTTTCTTTTCGTGCAATTTATTATTAATGTTGTTCTTCCGTGTTCTCTCTGTTTTTTTAACATTGGAAACTTGGAGCTTATCAGGTTGGGTTCATTGCTGCAGTGGACTACAAGTTTTCGGGTTTTTTAAAATGTGATTCTACTTAGGGATGGGCAAGTGTAGGGTCTGGGTCGGGTCCAGCTAGACCCTAGACCCGGACCCTAAATTTTTTGCAGACCCAGACCCGGACCCGGACCCTAAGGGTCTGGAAAAATTGGACCCTGACCCGGACTCTTAGGGTCTAGAGGGTCTGGAGGGTCCAGGCCTAAATTTTTTATTTTGCTAAATTTTCAGCATTATTAATATCAATAATCATCTGAAATTCGCATGAAACAAACATAAGAATTCGCATGAAACAAACACAAACATATAAATTGAAAAAAACGAAACAAACACAAAGACAAACTTATAAACTGGAAAATAAAAAACGAATCAAACACAATTCACAAACATATAAACTGAAAAAAAAAACGAAAGAAAAAAACACAAAATACAAACTGAAAAAACGAAACAAACACAACTTACATTAGAGTTCAGAATGGGTGTTTTAGTTTAGGTTTTAGTCTTTTAGAAAATCAGTTTGTTTTTTTTTTTAAATAGTTAAAATGTATATATTAAATAAGTTTAGGGTCTAAGGATAGGGTCTGGGTCCAAAATTTTAAGACCCGGACTCGAACCCTAAAAAAATTACTTGGACCCATACCCGGACCCTTAGGGTCTGAAACAGTTGGACCCAGACCCTTAAATTAGGGTCGGATCCAACAGGGTCCTGGTAGGGTCCTGGACCCATGCCCATCCCTAATTCTACTCTTGCATACATGTGAGTGAGTTTCTATTTTTTATATCTATTTGCTCAGTTACTAGGCGATCATTAGGTCTCTGATTTTTTGCTTTGTTTCTTTCGTTTGCGATTTAGAGCTTTCTTTCAATTTTTATGAGGGTTAATGATTTGAGTTCTTCGGCTTTACTATCGTTTCACCATTTAAGAACTCTTCTTTTACCTTCATTCTTACAGGTTAGGTTTCTCAATCCTTCAATCCCTCACCCCCGGCCCATTACAAATTCATGCTTAACTGTTTATAATTCCATTCAATTTTGGTTCCACTATCATGTGCTACTCACATGACCTCCCTTAGTTTCACAATCCCAGCCCTCCATCTCTAACCTAATCTGAGCCGCACGATTTTCTTGATCCTCTTGATCTTCTTCCTCTTCTTCACTTCGTCTCTCTCCTCTCTCATCTTCTTCACGTTGTCTCTCTCCTCTCTCATTTTCTTCATGATTCTCTTGATATGCATCAATTTTTCTCCCAAATTTTCACTGCTAATTGTTTCGTTAATGTTATATTGATTTCTTTGATGATTTTTTTGGTTAAATTAATCTGAAATTGAGTAATTTTATGGTTGATCTGTGAAATTAGGGTTTCGTTTTTTATTTTTTTGCAGAGAATTGTGTAATTTGGGAGATGAACAAAGATCGACCATCTGATCCTCTCGATTTTTTCATGTGGACTGTTGAGGTAACGATTGAATTTTACCGTTCGTTTTTTTTTTTCGCTGTGAAATTGGCGAGTTTGGTATCGGATTTTGCTTCTTTTTTCCCTTTTGATGAATGTGCTGTTTTTGAAGTTTGTTGTTTTGCATTTTTTGTTGCTTGTTTCCCATATGAAAGTTTTGGGCTTAGAATTGTTAAATTCATCTATGTTCTTGATGCAGAGATTTCATAACTTGCTATGGACTGGTTCCTCTTCTATATGACTTTAAACATTGTCCTATATGTCTATTTATAAATGAAAAGCTTAGGTTATTTCTTAATTGAGGTTTATGTTAGTCATTTGGCCTCTTCTTTCTATTGATCTGTATTGGTTGGATCTTTGAGAGAAAATATCCCTAATCTTTTGGGTTTTTTCCTTCTTCAAAAAGTATTCAATAGGAAGAGCATAGTTAGTCTATCTGGATGAACTAATGTTGAAATCTATAGCCTATGTGAACTAATGAGGAAGGTGGGCTGTGTGCTGGGGTGGTGCGGAGGCTCTCCTCTCTCCTCTCTGTTTCACTCGCCTCTTCTCTCTTTCAAAGATAATAATAGCACAAGAAGCAGAAACACCTGAGTGATACAGAGCAGTAGGACAAAAGGTTCAAAACCACTGATACAATCTTAAACTTTGCCAACGAATATTCCCTCTCGGCCAACCTAACATACATCAGGTTTCAGAAACCAAGCCACTAAAAAATTCAATGACACGCTTTCCACTTTATCGTGTTTATATACAATAATTGCAATGGGTTTTAATGTTTAGCAGGAGGCATAAATAATTACATGAAGCTTTAGACAATAGACAGTTCCTAGTTTCCTACTTCCTATAATGAATCAAATAAGGAACATGTTTTACGAATTTAGTGCACTTGTGAGAATGCAATTGGTCCAATTAAAGAGTTGCTAGCAGCACTCAATCATTAATACTAAATGGTTTGCAACACTACACGACAATCTATCCGTTAAAACAAAATGCAAGTAGTTCAGCTTTCCATTGATAATTGACGCCTGTTTGACACAAATTCCTCGCGTATTTAAGTTGAAGTACATGAAGAAACAAACTCCTCATTCTGGGGTTTTTCCAAAGAACTGCTAGACAAAGGCCTTGGCAAGACAAATGAGCCAGAAATTAACTCAGCGAATACCCAAACCCTGATGGCATATTCAAAGGACTCAAAATTGTTTTTGCCTTTTCTATTCCTCTTTACTATTAATGATCTATGTTGAGGATTTCTCATCATATTTATACACTCATATGTATCTTCGAGCTTGCTTTTATGTTCAAAGTAAAATATGAAAAGTCATCAAAATATTTGATGCATTACTTTACATGCAGGTAAATTGTAATCAAAGTTATTAAAATTGCGATTCAAATCTTAAAATCTTACGATTTTAAGATTCAAAATATGGTAGACGATTCAATTCGCGATTCTAGACGATTCTATACATTTCTGTTGACTAGCGAAAACCTCGCAAGTTTAAATCATGCTAATAAAGAAAATAAGAGATATATATTGTTAGTTATTGCCAATATAGTGGGTAAACAACTATTTTTTTCCAATTTTTAGGTCTTTTAACTTATAATTTTAGCATATCCAATGAAGATTGAGTGGAATATCTTGATTATACATGTTTGTAGAATATTACGATTCTACGACTCGATTTTACGATTCGATTCTAAAGGTTGTTTTCGATTCAAACTAGAATCTCGATTTTAACAACATTGATTGTAATGATTCCATTACCTTTGTGGTTAGATGGCTTTAGAGATGTGAATAACGATTAATGATGGTCCTGTCCATGCCTTGAGAAAGTTGCACTCTGTTCCTGTTAGATCATCCCAAGCTGATATAGTTAAAGGTTGCTCAGTGCTCTTAAAAAAATATGAGAGTGTTAGTGATGAGCTAGAGTGTGCAAGTAGTCTAAACTTTATAGAATTTAAAAGAACCTATGATCAGTTATCACTATCTCGCGGACTTGATGTTCAATGCCATATGATGTGGTTATAGTTTGTGTCTTCAACAAACACCACAATTCCCAGGACATCTGTACCGCATTATTGCTTAACATTAGGAGGCTTGCATTTAACAACAGAATTAAATAAATTGGGCAATGGAAATTACTAAAGCCATCACTCGGATCATTGGTATGTGGGATGGTAGCAATCGGGGCATAGTTAGGCGGTGCTATTTCAGCTTCAGGATACACATGTTGATTCATGTAGTAAAAAGTTTGCACATAACAAATGAAAATTTCCTTTCCTTTACCGCTGTTTTTGCAGATTTGTTTTAGCTTTAAAATTGAAATTTGTTCAATTGAGACTAGAGCAAACCCTAGATGATGTACTTTTGTCGATTTTTGTTCTGAATTATGGGTAACAGACCTTCATAGAAGGTAGCAAACCCAAGTAACCTTCATAGAAGGTAGAGACTAAAGTGCAATATATGTATAAGCTGTCTTTGTTGTCTTTTCATCAAATTTGTTTTATCATAGCTACTCTGATGGTGAATCTATCTTTCATACTCTTGAAAGTGTGCAAGGGCGGAGGAGGTTGACAGGGGGGTGCATGTGTGTGGGGCAAGCTGGCGGTGCAGGCTGTGTAGGTGGGAAGGACTGTGCAGAGAGTGCATGCAGGAGGCTGTGTAGGGGGTGCAGGGGGTCCAGGTAGAGGGTCTGTGCAAGGGGGTGCAGGGAGTGCGGGGGGTTGTTGAAATTACAAATTAGCAGTGTTTTGTCACCTTGGTAACTCTATGTCTCTATACCTTGGGCAAGTAGTAGACTATAGGCTGCTACTTTTAGCTTGTTTCCTATGCATACTTCGGTGGGGAAAGTAGTCTAATATGAAATGTGCACATTTTGTATTTCATGGTAACTATACCTGGAACTACAAGGTTTATGATGACTTCATACTTCAATGAGTGATTGGTGTGTGCTTGGGTAGCTGGAAGACATTTATCTGATGTTAACTCTATATCTTAAGCGAGGGTCATAGCATACTCCATACCTTTTACGCCTCAGACTTTTCAATGCTAGACCTAATTAGCATGTCAAAGCATGTAAATCACTGTTCATAAGGCTTGGGCAATTTCATCTCTCCATCTACTCCTTCCATTTGAGCCACACAATGTTTTCTTCTCCCTCTTCTTACTCTCCTCTTACTCGCCTCTCTTGCTGTTTCTCTCTCTTATTTCTCTGTTTTTATTTTTTTATTTTTGCCATTGTTATGGAG
Source organism: Beta vulgaris subsp. vulgaris (assembly GCF_026745355.1). NCBI lineage: Eukaryota > Viridiplantae > Streptophyta > Magnoliopsida > Caryophyllales > Amaranthaceae > Beta > Beta vulgaris. Next base: position 9,688,127 of record NC_079202.1, on the reverse strand, counting down.
TTGACATCACTAGAAACATCACAGAGGTCCGATTCTCGCTCTATTCTTCAATCTGAATTGTAGCTTTTTGTTTTGCTTTGGCTTTTTATTGATGCTAATTCAGTTCTTGTGTTTGTCATATCTTCAGTTAGGGTTCTTGATTTTTCTTTCTGATTTTTGCATTTTTACTTTTTAAAGTCTTTAATCTAATTTGATTGAAGTAATGGACCACGCTTTTTGATAGATTTTAGTTTTTGATACTTTTTTTGCGAATTCTGGGCTATGGTTGTTCTACAAATTGCGATTTCTGAATTAGGGTATTGATTTCCTTTTCTTGTGTGTTTGATCTTATGAAGGAAATTGAGATCTAAAATGTTGTAATTTAATGTAAATTTCTTTACCATGTTTTTATTTATTTGTTCATGATTCAGCGAGTTTTCAGATATATTCGGCTCGGAGAACTTCAAACGGGTGCTTGCAGATGATGTAAGAATAGTTTCATCACTGCCTTCAACCGTTGTTAATGGACCAGCTAAAGAGAATCAAACTCCTTTTGAAGGCACACCACATTCATTCATCCGCCAACACTACCTTTGACGGGTAAGGGGTAACCCATTACTTACGACTTCCACTTTCTCTATTTCATTCCTTCTCTATCTTCCACCTTCACATGAGTTTATGGTTTCGTTTCTTTTAGGAATTTTTGAATCTGAAGTGTTGTATTGATTTATGGCTAGAGTAATTTGGTTTGGTAGAAAGTTTGCAATTAGAAAGTTGGTAAATTCCCTTTCCTTTCCTCTAATCGATTTCTAGAGCTCTACTTAGTTAATTTCCTTTGATTTATTTTTCAAACTTGTGGTTTTTTATTTTATTTTAATTTTCTGTTTTTGATTTTTTTTTTCCCTTGGACAAGCTTGTTATATAATGGGTATGTTATGTGTCTCCGTAATGAGCCAATTTGATCAACATTCTAAACCATACAAAAACATAGGATCGAAAGAACTGTGAGTACAGGTACGGATTACGTAGTAGTGATGTGATCACCATTGATGTATTCTTTGATTCATAACATTCGGTAAACTTGTCAACCGATTTAAAGCAAAGTATTAATACGCATATATTGATTTGCTTCAGGTCTCAAATTGAATTATCTGATTTGTACAAAGCTAATTGAACTTTTGAGGCAGAACACAGAAAAAAGAAACATTGACTTAGCATATAATTTTATCTATCTATAGTAACAAAAAATATCGAAGTTAAGGACTATAGAATGACATCCTACATTTGCATTTCCAGCTTAAAGGCTCAGGACTGTTGGTACTTGGGTGGCTACACAAGGCGGTGCAACCATTACATTTGTTTTCACAATTTGGAGGTCTTGAACCTAGCTCATACATTCCTCTGTTGCTTTCTGCTTCTGTCATTTCCTGTGAGTCCTATAGGAAGTTTAGCAATGGAGAGAGAGATAGATAAAAGCGAGCATAAGCGCGAGGAAGAGAGATTATACCTGTATACAACTGTAGGGCGTTTGTAAACTTTTGGTACTTCAACCAGTGCATGAAAAAAGAGGGAAGGGAGGTTCTGTGTGTCATGCATGAGTTTATTGTCATTATATATAAAGACGAAGGCCAATATTCTGGCAGTAAGAAAAAACACTGAAAAGCTTGAGAAACTGAAGTTCATTGGGTGGATTTTTTTTCTATGTTACTAATAGCCTGCCTTCTTTGCATTGGGGGAGAGACATCAAAAATTATTACAAGAGACGGTCTAATTTTAATATGAAAATAAACCTAATAACTAAATGGATTAAACTTGTCACATAAAGAAATTAACCTAATCATTACTGGGCTAATTTTCTTTTTAATATTGAGCTTACCAATGCCTAATTTTAATTTAAAAGTAGACGTTACAAGACAAACTCGAGAGACATTGCTTGAAATACAAGGGATTATGCCTTTTCCTACTGAGATACTACGCCATCCAACATACTGAATTTCCTTTCTTCTTAGGTTTGCCAACTCAATTTGTTTTTCTTTTGGGTTTTTCTATGGGATGTCCTATGTTTATTGAAAATCTAAGTTGTACAACTTGTACTTTTATATTTAAATGTCCTTAGACTACTTTGCTGGTTCTAGAAAAAGTGTTTAATACCGCTCACACCATTATTTTTAGTTGAAATTATATTTCACAAGCGGAAATAAAATGGATTAAATATATATGTACATATCTCATAACAAGAAACTTAGCTAATAAAATATGTTTTTCACCTAGAATATATGTTCTTAACATAAAGAATTTTACTAACAATAGGAGCATCATTAAGACACTTTTATAGCCATTGTTGTATTATAAATTCTTTGAAAAAGATGTGTTAGTACATTGCAGGTATGAGCATTTTTATTTACTCTTTGGTCTCATGTTTTGTTGTATTTCATTCTCTCTCCCAGGATGGCTCTAAAAGAGTAGAATATCATAAAGTCTTGAAAGCCCAAATGACAACTGCCATTTCATATATGAGAAAGAAGATAGTAGAAAAGGAAGGGAAGATAGTGATGAGTCCTAACAAAATCTCAGGGTTCTTAAGAAGGAAGGGAAAGTTGAGTATATCATTGCCTTGCAGTGCCTTTTCTCTGTAATTATATTTTTCGGTTCCTAGAAGAGGAAAAAGATCTTTAGTTGCAGAAACCTTTCTTCATACCTTGTTTATTGTATCTTTTCTCTGTAATTATATTTTTCGGTTCCTAGAAGAGGAAAAAGATCTTTAGTTGCAGAAACCTTTCTTCATACCTTGTTTATTGTATCTAATTTATTATTCACTCATCAGTCTACAAGTGCTTCTTCAAAGCTCTTTTTACTATGTTTGTTATTGTAGTACTCATTTTATAAAGCTCTCTTTTTAAAAGTTGTTTAGGCTAATTGTTAGTGATTGGGAAGCAAACATTATAGTTACTTTTTTTTTAATAAGTAAAAAAGATATTGTTACTTAAGTGTAAAGTGTTGGTATTACGTGGGTCATCGACTTATCTTTTCGATGAATTTAATTTACATATGACCATTTTGGTTATATACTAAGGCTTCAATCGTTTGGATTGAATTAAATTGAACTAAAATGAATTGAACAGATTAGAGAAAAAAAAATGGAATTATGAAATTGTAGAGAGAAACTATATTAAATTGAAAATAAGTCCAAAACAAGTAAATAACAAAGCCTAAGTCAAGTTGATGATGTCTATGTTCGACGAGTGTTAAAGTGATTGGGATCACTTAAAGTAATGACGAGATAGTGAATATTATAAATGCTGTGTGGTTTAAACGTAGAGTATCTAAGGAGTTCTTCGTTTAGAAAATAGTTTTAAACGTTAATGTAACCTAACCGACTACGAATATCACAACATAGGTCTGATTGGTTTGAGTGAAATTCAGAGGTGGATCCTTGACGTACCTGTTCCTTCAACAAACATTTCAAAGAAATTGCAAATTTTACAATTACAACCTTACACCACCATCCCTGATTCAACTAGGACATCACATTTTTTAGAAGAAAGGATATTTGGTTTTGCTTGAGTTAGGTTTTCCTTTTCCTCCCTCTGCTTTTCTGCTTTCTTCACCAAATTTTGCATATTAAGTTATTCTCCACTTACTCATAATATAATCGAATTATAAATTCTCCCTCGACTTTAGTTTAAATTTTTTCTCTCTCTACAACCAAATTGAGAAGAAGGTTACATTACAACCAAATTGAGAAGAAGGTTACATTACAACCAAATTGAGAAGAAGGTGACATGAGGTAAATTGCACGTTTGAAATTCTGATTGATTGAGTGAATTTCTACTAATTTTAGCTTTAAAAAAGGCTAAATTATATAACCACCTTTTTAAAGATCAAGTTAGTTACCTTCTAAAGCATTCCAACATTTGCTTGAAATTGTTTGGCCTCTGAAGTTACCCTCATATTTCATTTACAAGTTAGTTATCCTCGAAAGTTACCCTCATATTTCACTTACACATTGATCTCTTCTATGATATTGAAAATCTGGGATATATCAAGAAAAGTTATTGACTTATCATTGGTGGTGTTTTAAAGGGTTAATGTAGCTTTAATTCCTTCTAATGGCTTCATAGTGCCTCCTTTCTACATGATATTTCTTCATTTTATTTGAAATTGCACGGTGTTGATACTTGAGATATTAGTGTTATGCCTAAACATCACTTATAGTTCCATTTCAAAAACACTTCAAAGGCACGCGAAAAACCTATAAGTTAACAACAAGTTCTAAATCAAAGTTGTTACCTTAGCTATTGGAATTGCACTTCAAATAAACTTAATTATGTATTCTCTTTTCAAATGAAATTAACGAGTAAATAAATCGTGTTCGCACACCGTACTTCATTGGTTTGCCTGATACAACTAATACAACGTGTGTACTCAGCGTCTGTTTGGAATACGTGCTAAATAGATATTTCACCACTTAAGGCTAACGAACTACAAATATCACAATTATACTAAATTTGGGGGGGTGTGTGTGTGTGCACTTTAGGTAAGGTACCTAGGCAAGGAAATAAGTTTTTATTAAATTATATACTTTATATTATACAAGTATTATCAAGTATCCATAAAGGTTTTTCGAAATTAAATATTTCCACGTTTAATTAAATAAAGTGTTTAATATTCCGCAGATACATGTACTCAGTATTTTTACTGATATGCTTTTATTTATTTTGTTTTATGGCTTTGTCCCTGTGAGTGTGATGACCCTATTTTGGTGAGCAGATTTTACAGGTTGATATGATGCATACTTCATATGGGGGGAGCTAGTGAGGAATCATAATTAGTCAAGGAGTAGTTATTTTATTATCTTTATTTCCATTGTTATATAGTTGTACAATAAAGTTATCTATATTATATAAGGGAAGGGGGGAGCAACGGTGTCCTTTTTTGAAATGCCTATTTTGCCCCCCTTCTCTTTCTAAATTACAAAAGGAATGTCAAAATTAAAATCGACACTCAAATAAAACTACCGAAAATTAATTTACAACACTCACTCACAAATCACTTAAAAGAATAAACTTTACAAATCACTCATACAATTGAGAAAATCACGTTATAAAAATCACGCAAATCACTCAAATAATCAGGAAACTTTATTAAAACTTAAAATTAACATACAAACTAAAACTAATAACCTAGAACGTCAATACATAAAAAAATATTTACAAAAATATACTTACAAATCACTATTCTCAAGAACCATTCACAATTATATACTCACAGAAGTTACCTATAAACACAAATTTGAGAAAAACATAAGATTTTGACAGCAATATCACACATTCATCCATCGGCAATTTGCCAACTTCCAAAAAGGTACATAATTCTTTTAACCTTCAAAATTATTTCACATTAGTTAAAATAAACAATAGCAACTTAGTCAATTTTTATGTAGTTAAAAAAATGGAGATGATAGCAATGAGTTCAAAAGGGCTTTTATATAATCAGACTTAAATTTAATTCATTTTAATATAAAACAAATTTAGTTTTTTGTAAAAAAATGCCAATTTTAAAAATTTTGCCCAAAACTTTTGCAAAAAATGCATGTTTAGAAATAAATTTTGAAAAACAAAACAATATCAAACTTTTTGCGAACAACTTTTGCAAAAATTCATTTTCAGAAAAAAAAAGTACATTCATTTGTGAAAAGTAACGTTTTGTTTTTTTTTTTAAAAAAATCCAATACCAAATTGTGTATGAAAATTTAAAATTTAATTCAAATATAATTCAAGCTCAAAGTGTTAACATTTAGAAAAGGACAAAATTTAAAATGATGAAAATTTTAAATATCATGTGTGAAAACAGAATTTAGAAGTTAGACAAGGGAAAAAAACTGAAATCAGTTTATACTTTCCAGTTACATTTTTGGGATCTTGGAGAAATTACTGAAATATACGATTTAAGAAATTACCTTTCTTTGTTAGAAAATCGACCCAATTAGATCGACAACTACTTAAGACTTCAAATGCCTGATTTTTTGATGTTGTTCTTTGATGTATTTCTTTGTTGTTGTTCACAAATTAAACACATTTGAAATATGTATACGGAGTATTTAGTGTTAAAATTTAGAAAAGGAGATTAGGTTTTTTCCATCTTTTTGGTTTTATGGGAATTTTTGGAGAGACAAGTAAGAAAAGTTTAAATTTGGTGTACATGGGTAAAAGTTGATTTGGAAATTAAAACTTAATGTTAAAGATGAAAGGTGAAAATGGGAGTAAATGTCTCTTGAAGATGAAGTCCAAAAGGGAAAAAATGGGAGAAAGCCACGCATGAAATGCCATAATATTAGGTGGGTGGCTAATACTTTAATTTTCCTTACTAAAAAAAAGGGAAGAAATTTATCATCTTCTGCTCCAAATATTACATCCGATGCTGATAATGGACTCTCCACATTGTATATAACAGCCCCTGCATTAAAATTTTCTTTGAACAAGTAAGGCTGATTAAACATGCGTGAAGCGAATGCAACTCTAATTCACTAGCAAACTTGGTGTTCAACAAGCAAGGATATTCGTCTGTTATGAGGCCAGTGCTTATGAGAGTTTAGCGGTATAGTTTAGGAGGGTTGTTAAAATAATTGGTGGGACAATGTTGACAAGGTAGAACTATTAAAATAATGGCGGGTCATGATAAAAAAAATAGAGGTGTATTTGTAGTTAAATCGGAATTTAGAAGTTAGACAAGGAAAAAAAATAATTTACTTTTTTTGTAGTGTTTCCCATATATAATGGAACTTTTACAAATATTTGGACTTATCTTTTTCAATTATATAATAGTGATTAATTATCCAGTTAAAAAGGTTTATGTAAAATATCATTCAAGAATTAAATATCATTGCACGCATCGCGTGCATAAAAAGCTAGTTTCAATAAAGAGAAGTTAATTCAGTTATTCCGCTGCATTAGTTTAAGTTCAGTTAATAGTTAGTATTAAAGTCTTTAACGTTATCACGTGGCGGCAATACTCTCAAGTTTTTCAAGTGTTCTATATTAAAATATATTTTCCAAAAGAGAGAAATTTGGGGGTGTTACAAAGTGGTAAGGTACCTAGGCAAGGAAAATGAGTTTTTATTAAAGTTATATACTTTATATTATACAATATTATCAAGTATCTAGAAAGGTTTTCGAAATTAAATATTTCAATATTAAAGTAAATAAAGTGGTATCGATTTTCCAGGTTCTTTTTGAAAAAAAAAAAAAACAGTCAATGAGAGTATGGGTAGATGTAGGAAGGGCATATAAGCTAGAGTTTCGCATTCTATTTGCATTTTTTTTGACATTTCATATTATGTGAAAAAAATATACTTCTTTCTTTTTAAGCAAATAATACTTATATTTTCAAGTATAAATATTTTCTGATTTATATTTTGAAGAACGGAATAAGTATGGGAATTTCTTTTTCTGAGGAAAGTACTGGCTAATTGGTACTTCAGTTGGCCGTTTGTGCCGCGCCTCTCTTTTCTGGGAACTCACTCGACTAATTATTCATACACTAAGCCTAGTACTCAAATAAACAACTCTATTGGTCATATACATATATATGTATTTTTCAAAAATATCAAATAATTTTTTTTATATAGGAATTTAAATATTTTTCCATTCATTTTAAATTATAGTTCAAATGTTATTTTGACTATTATGTCAACATGCAATCCATATTTAGTGTTTATTGTTCTATTTGTAATAGGATTATTTTGAATATATTCTAAGAAAGTTTGACTCATTGTCAAGTTAATACGAAAATTTTTCGTATTTTTCATAAGCAAAAGAAATAGTTTATTATTCATAAAAGAATTGAGTTATTATTTTGTCTTTCATGACATGTTATTAAGAAGCTACTTCTAAGTTGTGATATTACTATCTCTTAAGATATATTATTTTTGGCATGTATAATTTCTATGAGATGAACTTGGTTATTTAATGTCTTATATGACATGTATGCATGTGATCCAATTTATGCAAAGGGATTCATATACATTGTGTAAGCATCAATAGATTTATTTTGTTGTTTTATAAGTGGTAGGAGAATCTATGACTTCAAAGTAAGACTAGTTGAGTATTTTAGATTCATTAAAGGTGAAGATTGTCTTAATTTATTCCTTCGAAGGAAAGAAGTTTAGTAGCTATTTTTTTACCCCAACCCCATTAATCTAACCCCAAAACCATTAATCATCACCCAACACCCCAACCACCCAGCCTTCAACCACCCAACCACCTCCCACTACCTACACCATCCAACCAACCACCATCAAATTTATTAAACATAGCATCACTTGATGAAAAAATATTAATGCCAAGAACCCAATTATGAAATTTATTATGTCATCATGCAACCGAAATCAAGTTATGTATACTCTCATTTTAACCTATTTAACCATTTTTAATGTTTATTGAAAAAAGATCAGATCAAATCAGATTCGAAAATTAATACGAAGTATTTGAAGAAAAAATTAATAAGTTGTCTCCGGAATAATCTCCATGATGCCAATTTTAATAGAATAATGTTTCAATCTTTCAGAAACCACAGTTACCTATCTGCGACTAGAAAGGTGGAGTAAAATCCAACACCAAATTGGCCAATCAAACCATTTTGAGCACCAAGATCTTGGTTTTCCTACAAATGAGTGATATATATTGAGATTAATACTAAGGAAAGAAAGGGAAGATTAATCTTATTTATCATGCACAATTTTTTAAATTATAATTTGCAAATATATCACAAGGTTTCAAGCACCTTCAATGACTTCAGGAACTTCGAAATGCCACTCTTGTGCAAAGCTTTCCAAGCAATCAATAAGCTTTATTTTTTACAATTGACCAAAGTTGAAAATATTATTTTATTATTGTTGTTACTCTTCATAACTGAATATTATTGTTCCTATTAATGGCTAGATAAACAATAGGGTTTTATATATTAGAAAGTGATGGATTAAGTATGGACCGGTGCTTTCGAGTTCCGACGCCTAATTTAGTTAGACAAATTACGGCATGTTTGGTAGTTGTTAATAAATTGCGGTAATGGGAATGAATTTTAAGTGTAATTTTATTAGGAAAACACCCTTAAAATCTCCATGAGGAGACATTTTTTCTCCATGGGCAAGCAATCTCACCCCAAACTTGTGTTTTGTTTCCAAGGGGAAGCAATTTCATTACCACTCATTACCACCCTACAAGGTGGTATTGGATGGGAATGAAAATTCAAGAAGGAAAGTGGACACTTTAGGATAAATTAGCATTACCATGGGAGTGGACAATGATATTTTTCACAAATTTACACACGAATTTATTCCCATTACCAACATTTATGACCAACTACCAAACGGGCCGTTAGAGTCATGGAGAATTCGTGATTAGTTTAAGCAAAATTAGCGGTTCAATATATCGAAATTTCCATAGTTGGAAGAGAAAATGCATACAGAGTATTATTTGAAAAGACCAGATGTTCAGCTCCACATGTACTGAAGATTCCAAAAATTCAGTTGTTATTGCATCAAGAGCAAATAAAGGATTATTTCAATTTGTATATAACTATTGAATTAGTTAAACTACAGGCACTTTTAGCGCTTACTTATTTTGATGAACCTTAACCATTAACAACATAGGTTGGCAGCACCATCCTAATTCCTACATATGCATGAATAAAAGTAAGTTTATTGATACCAAAGAAACTTCATACAACTAAAGTTAATGAGCAAGGAAGGCCCAATATGAATCTGCTTTATTCATAATAGGCGCATGACATGATTCTAAACCCAACTCAGAAACAAGTTGAGGCTCATTTGATTTCTCAGTCACAAAATAGAAATTACAGTTTACAACCTAAACTGTTTTTATGATCCACTTCTTTTACTTGCGTAAGTAAAAAAATAAAAGTTATAGAAATAAGCACAGATTAGTGACTTAAAACAGACTGTAATTATGTGGAACCAGTCTCAAACTTCTAAAGAACTCTAATACGAGTAGTCTACATTGAAAAACACAAGGACAGATTGCAATCTGCTTAAGAGTTAATGTGTGACATAGTCCAGTCTCAAACGCTGATTGATGCGCTTCACAAGGCACAGAACTTTCTATGCAATTTTAACCCAGCCATCAACGGTCCAGCCTGCTTTCCATGTTTTGGGCGAGATATCTCCACGTCCCCAGCAATTGTAAGGCACTATGCCGCGTAAAGAAGGCCAGTTGACGGGAACAATCTCCCCGGGACCATCGATTATGTAGCTGTCGTGACGTCGTCGGGTTCACGAGGGTTATAGTGTAGGAGCATATAAGACTTGTCTTTGAAAAGGTAGACTTGATTAGACTTGTGCGAGGCAAAGGCAGCTCCAATGTCACTTGAGAAGATGGTATCCCGCAAGCATGGAAAAGCATCAGTTATGAGACCACTGGCGATGAGCTTCCGCTTGGAGTAGTTAAGGAGAACATATCGTGAGCCTTGAAAAAGATAAGCTTCATCAACAACCGTGTATTCAAAGGCAGCGTTGAAAACAACACTCTCTAGCACACCCAGGCAGGGAAACATTCTCCAGGTCGGCCTTATGGCTTTGACCTTTATTAGATCACCTGTTCGTGTGTCTAAATCATACCTTATCTTGGCACACTCTATAGCCGAAAACAAAAATGCTTCATTGACACCATGGCAACCAAAAGCAGCATCAATTCCATACTCTTCAAAACCAGAGGAGTAAAGGGAGGGGAAGCCATCGCAAACCAAGAGAGGGCCTTTGACTAGGCAATCATTCCCTGGTGTTTCGGGATCATACTTGATTACAAAATAATCGTTCTGCAGGAATATAAACACTTCATTATCACGTATTGATCGGAATGCCGCATTAACATAGTACTCCATATACTTTTCTGTGTTAAGTAAGGCCAACAGTTTTTCACGGTCACGCCGCCGTGGTCTCAAATCACGGATGCTTGCTTCTCCCTTTTCGGCATTTGTATTATCAGCATCTCTTTTCACCCTTTTATGATTTGGATTTGTATCACCAGTGTTGCTCTCATCATCCCTTTTCACCCCTTTATCAACTGCTGCGCTTCTTCTCTTCTCATCCATAATGAAACTTCCTCTTGTAATTAGGGATTCGTCCTACAATTTAGAGGATTTGTACAACTCGATTCACCATTATATTATATATAAATAAATAAAGAAACCCCATCAAATAACAAACACAAATCAATCCCTCGTATTGACTATTCGATAAATGAAATCAAATTCAACATATATTAGATAGATAATCCCAGATTCTAATGCGAAAAACCAATCAATTCTTCGAATTACAAACAGTTAGGGTTTTGAGACTTAGAACAAAAACGAGACAAGATTTAGAATTTCAGTAACAACATTTCAAATTCTAGCAAGCAAATCTAGCATAATAAGAACTGTAATTGTAGCGTTTTGATGATTTCAATTGCGGCAATAACAATAGAAAAAGCAAAAACAAAAATTAGGTTAAAAATTCAGCAAGCTTACCATGATTCGATGAAGAAATTAAACCGAAATTGCAATTTCCTTGAATAATTTCGGAAATTCACGAATCAATCGAGTTAAGCCAGACCGAATAGGCGACTAATGAATTCGCAATACCAGCCCCTCCCTATAACATACGACTACTCCGTTTTTTCTTTTTCCCTTCTTTCTTCTTCAAAATTCTATTGTGCTCTAGGCAGCACGGTGCACACAATGTACCCAGTAAATTTGTTCTATTTTTGATGAGTAAATGTTAGTTCATTTTAAGCATATTTTTCAGCAAAAAAGTATGTCTATATTTTGTGAATCTGTTTTATTTTCGATAAGCAAATGTTCAATTTTAAAAAAATATTCTTTTAAAACTTATTTTCCACCAAAAATATGTTCTATTTTCACTAGAAATATGTTCTATATTTGATAAGCATATGTTCTATTTAAGTAATTGAATTCTAGTAATGTTCCACTTCAACCAAAAATGTTCATTTTCGTATTTTGACTCTGGTAATGTTCCACTTCAACAGTAAAATGTTCTTTTTCATTTCGACAATAAAATGATCGTTTTCGTAAATGAATTTTGTAACATTCCACTTCAACAGTAAAATGTTCGTTTTCGTAATTATTCGTTTTCTTATTCGTAAATGAATTATGCATTACTTTCTTCTTGCGTTTTTTCTTTTTCCTTTTCTCTATTTTTTTCTTAAAAAAATAAAAAATAAAGTTGGACCGCTGATGTATTTAATCTACTCAGATCAAATAACAAGTGCGGAAGCTAACAGAAATAATGGATAGTACCCTAGTTGATTTCCGATAAAGAATTTAATTCCCACGAATATCAAACTAAGGGTTGGATAGGCTTTTATGTAAATTCTATAAAGAATTTAATCACCAAGAGTAACATAAAAGGTTCGAATTGTTTGATTAGCATAAAGGCAAAGCCACCAACTAAACAAAACAAAACTGGATAGTGCTTAGGTGAATCACGATCAAGGCAACGCCACCACGAAAAACACACTAAGGGTTTGAAAGCGTAAAGGCTAAGCCACCAGCAATCAGAGAATTTGTGTAAACACTCAAGTTTAAGAAAACTCACGAAATTCTTATTAATCACTATGTAAAATTCGAACTACATACACCCTATTTATACTAGTTTAATTATGCTAATCCTAGTAGGAAACAAATAGACTAATCCTAGTAGAAAACATAAATAAGAACCCTAATAGGCTTTGGACAAGTCCCTAAGTCCTATACTCTCTAGACTCCTTGAATCATGTAAAATCCATCGTTTGAAGAACGTAGGCAAAACCATGATTCCTAATACAAATAGAACTAGGAAAGCAATAAAGATATGAGTTCTAACAAAACTAGAACTCTACATAAATAACACTTCTATTTCATATCATGACTCTTCCATGAGTATCCAAGAACAAGGATCCACATTATCTCATGCATCATACTCCCCTTCTTGAAAAAATCCGTCCAGGGATTTTGCCATTTTAGGAGATTTGATCCATAAATTTGCCTTTAAACTGTCCAGAACTTTGATGCAAGTAAAAGTGAAGAATACCAGGAAAAATACCTCGAAATCACGTGAAATTTTTCCATGACCTAGATCTATATGTCTTCAACACTCGACCAAAATTTCATTCAAAAATTTGAAGCCAATTGTTCGCATTTTATTTTTTCCCAAAACTCAAAAATCTATCTATTATGGGCCATCGAGTTCTTGGATGTTTTTGTGGATCTTGGATTATTTTATTTCACCAATTGACAGCTAATAATGATGTCCTTTGATGAAACTTTATGAAAATTCAAGAATCTTGAAAAAAAGAGTGGATCTTTAAGTGTTTCTTGAAGATCAACTTCTCCCCCTTAAAGGAAAAATTTTTCGAGCAATAGGATGAGTGCTCGTATCTCTCCAATGGATGTCACCAAAGCTCTTGATACCAGATGATGTATTTAATCTACTAAGATCAAATAACAAGTGCGGAAGCTAACAGAAATAATGGATAATACCTAGTTGATTTCCGATAAAGAAATTAATTCCCACGAATATCAAACTAAGGGTTGGATAGGCTTTATGTGAATTCTATAAAGAATTTAATCACCAAGACTAACATAAAAGGTTCGAATTGTTTGATTAGAATAAAGGCAAAGCCACCAACTAAACAAAACAAAACTGGATAGTGCTTAGGTGAATCACGATAAAGGCAACGCCACCACGAAAAACACACTAAGGGTTTGAATGCGTAAAGGCTAAGCCACCAGCAATCAGAGAATTTGTGTAAACACTCAAGTTTAAGAAAACTCACGAAATTATTATTAATCACTATGTATTCGAACTACATAAACCCTATTTATACTAGTTTAATTATGCTAATCCTAGTAGGAAACAAATAGACTAATCCTAGTAGAAAACATAAATAAGAACCCTAATAGGCTCTGGAGAAGTCCCTAAGTCCTATACTCTATAGACTCCTTGAATCATGTAAAATCCATCGTTTTAAGAACGTAGGCAAACCCATGATTCCTAATACAAGTAGAACTAGGAAAGCAATAAAGATATGAGTTCTAACAGAACTAGAACTCTACATAAATTACACTTCTATTTCATATCATGACTCTCTCATGAGTATCCAAGAACAAGGATCCACATTATCTCATGCATCAACCGCCTCTGACAAATGTGCGAACCTCTTCTAGTTGTTGCTCATCAGTTAAAATAAAAATTAAATGAAAATGAAACAAATCCAATGGTTCCTTGGAGACTCAAACCAAGAATCAAAACAATGGATGCTCAACCTACTTAAAATGGCGGGTATGCAAACTAAAAGAATGTCCGTAGTTAGGAGTCACATAACCAATGTCAAAGAGGCTAGGCTAGCGTGAGTCTCTCAAACTTCGCACCCCATCTCGAAGCCAACCCTCCCTAACTAGTCGAAAACTTCTGTGAATGTGCACCAATTGACAACCTAAATTGAACAGTCGACCAAGTGACACAAATCTTATATCTAAACTCCTTTTGACTTCAACTCAAGCCCCTAAGGTCAGGGGACTTGCGAGATGTAACGTATAGGCTAAGGTGAAGGTAGGAAAATTATTGGCAAATGTGGTGCTCAAAACTATATGGTAATACATAATCATATGGTGAGATGGGGGGAAAAACCAAAAACCACACCAAAGATCATCTCCGAACGCCAAATGCAGCTCCAAACCATTCTACCAAAACAAAACATCTCTCAATTAAAAACATTGATCACTAAGAATTTATTCAACTTATGAACAACTTTAACCTTCTTTTTTTTTCTCTTTTTCTTTCTTACTAGTGGTTGGATCGCACGCGTTGCGCGCGTTAGGCTATGAGTAGCTAGATTAGTGTTAGAGTGTTTGGTAAAATAGCACACACGTATTTACACTAATAACATGTTAATGGCTTCCTATGTTAGCATTCTTATTTATGCAACCTATTTGGACAAATCAGATAATACATAAAAAAGTGATTCCTTATGTTATCCAAGATATTATAGTCAAAGTATCTTGATGAAGGTAATTGTATTTACGATAGTAATCTAGTGAATATAGTAACATGATAAATTTTGTTCAAGTTTTTCTTGTTCATAGCTACTATTATGTAGCTATCCCCCGTCTTAAAATGTAAGGCAAACACAATCTTCAAGGTCGAACTGCAACCATTAATTACGTACTCTTGATTCAAGTTGATTCTAAAATAAAAAGAAAACAAGATTACTGTAGCAATTTTCAAATTGAATCTAATGGCATAACATGTACTTTAATATAACATGCATCACAAGGCCGAGCTGATTAAGGTCAGGGAGGATGCTGAGTTGGCCAAGCTAGCGCCTGAGAAACAGACAGCTGATGCGTTGAGCAAAGTGGCCGACCTGATGGCCAAATTGGCCGAGGTGGAGAAGCGCCTGAAGATCGAGGGTGAATGGTTTGCGCCTGGAAGGAGTCCAAGGCCTGCGAAACCTTCGTCAACCAGGTCGGCTCGGCTGCCCAAAAAATGGGGCAGGACGATGCCTTAAAGTGGATGAAGGGGGCCCTGGCTAAGTCCCATCCATCTTTCTCCTAGGCCGAGGTCATGGCTAGCTACAAGGTTGTGCAGGACGCTGAAGATCAAGCCCTTCTCGCCGAGCTGAATATTGCCTTGTCGGAGGGTTCTGAGGAGGCCGTGGAGGTCGAAGATGCAGAGGAGGAGGCCGATGGAGAGGACCAGTAGCCTGGGTGGCGAGGTCCGAGGAGCTCACTGGGAGCACTAATGAGCAGATCGACCCCCTATTGCTTAAGCTTATATTTAATAATTAAATAAATAAAAAATTAAATTGCATTTAATTTAAGAATTTTGAATATCATGTACTTGTTTATATTTTCATTTAATTATCCAATGTCCTCATTTTCAAATAATATTAAAAAATATATGGTTATACTCGAAATTTATAATCCATTTTAGCATTCTACCAAAATTTCCCTATTTTTTCTACCAAATTATCCCATTTAATATTCTACCAAATTTGCTACGAAATAATATCTCAAATTCTCATAACCCAATACTAAAGAACAACATATGAATATGAAATTCATTCTTATTGTGATGACCTCACAAGTCATAACCTTCTATATCCTTCTATATGTTTAGCTGTCTAAGATTTAGTTAAATACACCTTTTTCTTGAACATTGTTTTGCGATACAATGGTCACTGTGATACTTTCGGCTATATATCCTACATTCATATTTCAAAAAAGATTGCCTCTTGTTTCATCCTCCGGTATGATGGTCTTTGTATTCGTTGGACATTGGTGGTGGTGATCCAAGACTGTTCCTCTTGGAGTTCGAGAGACTATCTTCACCCTCTTTGTTTACATTAGCTTTCTTAGAATCAAATTCATCATCTGAGAGAAATAAGCATGTAAACACTATTAAGATATATGCCAGCTCAACTCCTTACATTCTTTTATCAAGAAGTTTGTTAATATTCTGTTAGTGAGTTTGTTAGAGATTACAAGTAGATATTTCTTGTTATTCATCAACTGTATATAAGCTTCTGGTTAAGCTTTGTAGAACTCAAATTTTGAAGTAACAATACTATTTCTTTCTTTCTTTCATTTCTCTCTTTCTCTCTCTAGATTTCTATAATTCAATCTACCTGATTGAATTCACATGGTATCAGAGCCGAAAGGCTTCAAAAATCAATCAATACATTGATTGAAGTTCAGACAATCTTCCGCATTATCTAGATATCAAATTGCTTCAAATTCTAGTTTCTACTAGTTAAATTTTCTTGAAATCTTGCAAGAATCTTCATATGTTCTATAATGGCAGAAGATAATTCAAACAATTCGATCCAGAATTCAACCAATTCTGCTCAAATTGGTTATGCTGATCAGTATTTTCTAGGATCTGGAGATCATCCAGAACAACAATTAGGATCTCACAAATTTAATGGTGATAATTTCCTTAGTTGGAATCGTGTAGTATGAATGGCACTTGGTGCGAAGAACAAATTGTGTTTTGTTGATGGTTCATGTAAAAGACCTGCTACTAATGATCCTGCTCTACAGAAATGGATAAGAAATGATTATATGGTTCGTGTAGTACAAATGGCACTTGGTGCGAAGAACAAATTGTGTTTTGTTGATGGTTCATGTAAAAGACCTGCTACTAATGATCCTGCTCTACAGAAATGGATAAGAAATTATTATATGGTTCAATCATGGATCATAAATTCGATGGATAAAACAATTTCTGAAGGTTTCTTGCTACAACAATCTGCACGCCAATTATATGAATAAATCCTTGAAAGGTATGGCCAATCAAACGCACCACAGTTGTTTGAATTACATCAGAAATTAACTTCTATTCAACAAGATTCACACTCTATAGTTGAATATTATTCTCAATTAAAGCGAGTATGGGATGAAATTCAATTACTAGATGCGTTTCCAGATTGTGATTGTGGTGCTTTAGAAAGTTGCACTTGTGGATTGCTTAGGAAAGTACTTGCTGCTGATCAGAAACAAAAACTTATTCAATTTCTTTCTGGTTTGAACCTTGATTATGCTTCTTCTAGAACCAACATTTTAAGCATGGATCCTTTGCCTACTGTTACTAGAGCATACTACATTCTATTACAAGTAGAAAAACAAAATAAGTTGAGTGAAAAACAACAAGTTTCATCTCAGATTAGTGCTTTTGCCTCAATGAAACAAAATTTTCATCAACCTCCTTCTTCTAGTCCTGGTTTTGAAAGAGAGTTTAAGAAGTTTAAAGTAGATAAACAAGACAGAAAATGTACACATTGTAAGAAGATTGGTCATACAGTTGGTCAATGTTTCAAGGTGACTGGTGTTGTCCCTGAGTGGTTTAATAATATGAGAAGTAAACAAGCTGGAGGTTCAAGAATGGTTGCAAATGCTTATGATATGACTACTGACAACTTCATGGCTGATAATCCTTTGGATCTTGAAAATCAGTCTTCTAAACCTGAAGTTAAGATTGATTCTACCTTGGTGAATGCTGTTTATAAAGAAATGATGAAGATGATGAAGAATCAATCTGCTACTAGAGAAACCTCAGCTCATTCCATCAATTTTGTAGGTACAATTTTAGTTTCTAATGCTGAAACTTTACATTCTTCTAGTCACCTGGAATGGATTGTGGATACAGGTGCCACAGATCACATGATCTGTGATAAATCTTTATTCCTTGATTTCAAGGTTTTACCTCAACCTATTAAGGTTGGTTTACCTGATGGTAAACTTAAATTGGTTACACATGTTGGTTCTGTCCAATTCACTTCTAATTTTAAGCTTTCAAATGTTTTTTTGCTCCCAGATTTCAAACATAATCTGCTCTCTGTTGGGAAATTATTAGATGAGCATCAATTGTTTGCTAAATTCACACCTACTTCATGCCTTTTTCAGGACCTTACAACTAGCCAAATCAAGCCAGTTGCTGTCAGAAAGGCTAGTTTATACAAATTCCACGATGATTTTTCTGATTCATGCTCAACTTCTGCCACATGTTCTGCTTTACACACTCAAGTTTCTTTACCTTCTTTTGCTATATGTCACTTTAGACTAGGGCATCCTTCTGTTCATACTATGAATAAACTGAAGGTCTTGTTTGATTGTAATAGTTCATGTACTTTTGATTGTGAAGCTTGTGTATATGCTAAGATGCATAAGTCTCCTTTTCCTAAATCTGAATCTCATGCAATGAAACCTTTTGATTTGTTACATGTTGATTTATGGGAGCCCTATAGATCGCCTTCTTTAACTGGAGCCACTTATTTTCTAACTCTCCTAGATGATCACTCTAGAGTTACTTGGACTCATCTTGTGCATTCTAAAACCCAAGTTCCTATGATTCTTTCCCAATTTTTATCCTATATTGAAACTCAAAATGGCACACAATTGAAAGTCATTAGAAGTGATAATGGGACAGAAATTATTCAACATTCATGTGCTCACTTGTTTGCTAACAAAGGCATAGTGCATCAAAAAAAGTCTTCCAGGCACCCCCCAACAAAATGGGAGAGTGGAAAGGAAGCATAGGCATTTGTTAGAAATTGCCAGAGCACTCAGATTACATGCTTCTTTACCTATTAAATTTTGGGGTGACTGCTTGCTAGCAGGTACTTATTTGATAAATCTTATGCCTACTGGTGTTTTACATTGGAAAACTCCTCATGAATTGCTCATGAATAAACCTCCTACCTATGATCATTTAAGGGTCCTTGGTTGCCTTTGCTATGTTGAACATAAAACTTTAGATAAGTTTGCTCCTCGAGCTTCCAAATGCATTTTTCTTGGTTACCCATATGCTCAAAAAGGCTACAAATGTTATGATTTAACTACTCATAAAGTTGTTCTCAGCAGAAATGTTAAATTTCTTGAACACATTTTTCCTTTTGCTCAACCTCTTGTTTTATCTTCATGTCTTGATTCTATTCCTTCCCTTGTGAATCCTGCTATTAGTGCAGATTCTCATGATGCAATTCCATCTTTTCCTTCTTCTCCTAGTTCTTTGTCTTCTCCCATATCTACCTTTCCACCACATACTTCTTCTTCTATACCTATTTCTCCTGTTATCTCTTCTATTGCAGAATCTTCTACTCAATCTCCTAGTATTTCTGCTTCATCTATTCCTTCTCCTACTATTCCTCCTAGAAGATCTACTAGACCTCTAAAAACTCCTGCTAAATTAGCAGATTTTCTTCTCACCCTTCCCACACCTCATCATACTGTTTCTTCTTCTCCTACTGAATCTCTTTCTCATAGCTTCTCAGTTTCAGCTTCTCCTATTTTTTCTACATATACTACAGAACATCTTGCTAGTCTTACCACTGTTCTTAACACTCTTGAACCTGCTAATTACAAGCAAGCAAGTCAAGATCCTAGATGGGTTGCTGCCATGGACAAAATTTTTTTAGCTTTGGAGCAAATGAAACTTGGGATCTTGTGTTGTTGCCTGCTGATAAGAAAGCCATAGGCTGTAAATGGGTTTTTAAAACCAAATTCAACCCTGATGGTTCAGTGGAACGTTGTAAAGCACGCTTGGTTGCTAGAGGTGATAGACAAATTGAAGGAAAAGATTTCAAGCACACTTTTAGTCCTGTTGCTAAGTTTAGCACTGTTAGAATTCTCATGGCTTTGGCTGCTGCTCACAACTTGGACATGCATCAATTGGACATAAACAATGCTTTTCTTCATGGTTACATTGATGAAGAACTTTACATGCTTCCTCCACAAGGTTATACTAAGGCTCTTCCTGGTCAGGTTTGTAAGCTCAAAAAGTCTTTATATGGCTTAAGACAAGCTTCTCTCCAATGGAATTTAGAGCTTACTAAGTTTCTGCTTACACTTGGGTTTATTCAGTCTATATTGGACTACTCTATGTTCATTCTTCATCAAGGTTCATACTTCACAGTTCTTGTTGCTTATGTTGATGATTTGTTGCTGGCTAGTAACAATCTGAACATCATTGCATCTATCAAGGCTAAACTTCATCAGGCTTTTACTATTAAAGATCTTGGCTCACTTCGATATTTTCTTGGTATTGAAGTTTCTAGGGATTCTTCTGGTATCCTTCTTAATCAAAGAAAGTACATTCTTAATTTACTCAAGACTTGCTCTATGGAGCATTGTTCTCCCACTTCTTTTCCTCTTCCTAAAGGTTTGAAGCTTAGCATTTATGATGGAGACAAACTATCTGACCCAGAATCTTACAGAAGAATGATTGGTAAATTGTTGTATTTGAACATGACACGACCTGATATAAGCTATGTTGTTCAACAGCTTAGTCAGTTCATTTCAGATCCTAGAGTGCCTCATTTTCTAGCTGCTCAACATGTTCTCAAGTACCTTAAGGGCACCCTTCATCATGGTTTGTTCTATTCTTCTTCCAACTCTCTTCAACTTACTTCATACTGTGATGCAGATTGGGGTACTTGTCATTATTCTGGTAGATCCTTAACTGGCTATTGCATCTTCCTTGGTTCTTCTCTTATATCTTGGAAAACCAAGAAACAAAAGGTTGTTTCTAAGAGTTCTACTGAGGCTGAATATCATAGTATGAGTCATACTACTAGTGAATTGGTGTGGTTAGTAGGTGTGCTCAATGACTTACAAGTCTTTCCTTGTCTTCCCATCACTCTATATTGTGACAATATTGCTGCTCAGCACATAGCTGCTAATCATGTCTTCCATGATAAAACAAAGCACCTCAAGATTAATTGTCACTATGTTCGAGAGAATGTTCAATCTGGGTTTATTCACACTCAACATGTTAGTTCTCAGATGCAAATTGGTGACATTATGACCAAGGCTCTTGGTTCTGTTCAACATCATTTTCTCACTGTCAAGCTTGGAATGGTGTTTCCTGATTAACATTCCAGCTTGAGGAGGAGGTATTAAGATATATGCCAGCTCAGCTCCTTACATTCTGTCATCAAGAAATTTGTTAATATTCTGTTAGTGAGTTTGTTAGAGATTACAAGTTAGATATTTCTTGTTATTCATCAACTGTATATAAGCTTCTGGTTAAGCTTTGTTGAACTCAGATTTTGAAGTAATAATACTATTTCTTTCTTCCTTTCATTTCTCTCTTTCTCTCTCTAGATTTCTATAATTCAATCTACCTGATTGAATTCACAAAACACAATGTAAAAAAGAGAGAAGATCATATATCAAAAATGATACATGTATATACATTGCATTTTTTTTCTTTCACCAAAAAATATATACAAAAGTCCGGATCTCAAAGATGGGCCAAAAACATTCAATCTCAAGGGCAATTTTAATGTTTCCATCATAACGCCGTTTTTTTCCCTGGCTAAATAAGTGGTTGATTGACAATTTTTTTTAGTGTGTAAGGACATTGGATGAAAAGAAAAGAAACAATGTATAGAGGTCACTGTAGAGGTGGGAAGTTACCTCCAAGAAAAGAGCCAATACTATGATACTTCACAGATGTTCCATATTGCTTTTAACAGATGTTTCTACCAACACAAATTTATTTTTTTTCCACACACCCTCCAAGACCAGAACTTCCTCCTCGTCCATTGTAGGATGATACTCACGGAAAACCTAAATCATTATTAGTCATTAAGCTCAATAGAGATGCAAAGCTCCTCGAAAAAGAAGCAGAAGACTGCAACAAAGAAACTGTGATGAACTGATGATGCAACACGTTACCTCTATTCCATCTTGAGTTATTTTTATGTATTGTTTCTTCTAAGCAAGGGAAGAGACTTAATTGAACACAGAAACAACATCCAATAGCATCTGTATCATGCAGAAACATCAGCTACTAAGATAGGGATAGAATTTTAAAGAAGTATAACTCGAACTTTCAACTGAAATGGTGAAATCAATATATTTCAGAAAAATTGGGCAAAAACAAAAAAAATCAATGCTTGAAATTGCATCTTCATGAGTTGAGAGAAGTAGGAACTAGGAAGGGAGGCTGGGTAGGAAATATAGGTTTGGAGAGAGATGAGGGAAAAGGTGATAGGTTAGAAGACGATCTAACGATTTAACTTCTTTTGTGGTTTGTATCCAACGGTTAATATTGATGATCCATTTGCTTTGTATTGTTTTCTTATGTGCCCTTGATTATAATCATCTAATGGTTTAGATTTTGCCTATTAAATGGTTTTAGATTTTGCCTTAAGAAAATCAATAATCCTGCCAACAACTAAACCCCAAATCTCATACTTTATAACAACATTTTCAAATAATAATCATAATTATCTAAAGTAATAATTAAAATTTTCATAATCTATATTATTTGTTTAACTGAAATTTTCTTTTGTCAATTATCTCATTATCTCATTTTTTGATGAATTGATTAAGGAATGACAAAGAGCATAAACACTACCGGTTATAGACTTATAGTTATACTAGTTATATTGTTCTAAGGTCATCACTTATGAAACTAAACTTCTTGAAAAATTACTTATAAAACTGTTACTTACTCAATTAATATTTTGATTATAGTTATTTACGTGAACTATAGTATAGCAGTATGCTTCATATCAAGATCTTGTGAACAAGCAATAATATTTAATCGGTTAAGATCTTGTTAAAATGCAAAAAGAATAGTAATTTAACAAACCTCCCTATGGTTATATATATATGAACTTCATTGAGTTGATTGTGATTGTTTGCTATATCATCATCATAAAGATGATGAACTTAAATGGAGTATATTGTTATCTTGAACTATCAACTTTCATTCATACATTCATTATAGTGATCTTATCTAATAATAACTTTATTTTCGGCATTTGTATTATCAGCATCTCTTTTCACAATTTTGATTCGTATCACCAGTGTTGCTCTCATCATCCCTTTTCACCCCTTTATCAACTGCTGCGCTTCTTCTCTTCTCGTCCATAATGAAACTTCCTCTTGTAATTAGGGATTCGTCCTACAAGTTAGAGGATTTGTACAACTCGATTAACCATTATATTATAAAAAAATAAATAAAGAAACCCCCATCAAATAACAAACACAAATCAATCCCTCGTATGGACTATTCGATAAATGAAATCAAATTCAACATATATTAGATAGATAATCCCAGATTCTAATGCGAAAAAATCAATTCTTCGAATTACAAACAGTTAGGGTTTTGAGACTTAGAACAAACAAGACAAGATTTAGAATTTCAGTAACAACATTTCAAATTCTAGCAAGCAAATCTAGCATAATAAGAACTGTAATTGTAGCGTTTTGATGATTTCAATTGAGGGAATAACAATAGAAAAAGCAAAAACAAAAATTAGGTTAAAAATTTAGCAAGCTTACCATGATTCGATGAAGAAATTTAACCGAAATTGCAATTTCCTTGAATAATTTCGGAAGTTCACGAATCAATCGAGTTAAGCCAGACCGAATAGGCGACTAATGAATTCGCAATACCAGCCCCTTCTTATAACATACGACTACTAGTGGTTGGATCATCTCTCAATTAAAAACATTGATCACTAAGAATTTATTCGACTTATGAACAACTTTAACCTTCTTTTTTTTCTCTTTTTCTTTCTTACTAGTGGTTGGATCGCATGCGTTAGGCTATGAGTAGCTAGATTAGTGTAGATGTTGGTAAAATAGCATACACGTATTTACACTAATAACATGTTAATGGCTTCCTATGTTAGCATTCTTATTTATGCAACCTATTTTGGACAAATCAGATAATACATAAAAAAGTGATTCCTTATGTTATCCAAGATATTATAGTCAAAGTATCTTGATGAAGGTAATTGTATTTACGATAGTAATCTAATGAATATAGTAACATGATAAATTTTGTTCAAGTTTTTCTTGTTCATAGCTACTATTATGTAGCTATCCCCCGTCTTAAAATGTAACGCAAATGCAATATTCAAGGTCGAACTGCGACCATTAATTACGTACTCTTGATTCATGTTGATAATAAAATAAAAAGAAAGCAAGATTACTGTAGCAATTTTCAAATTGAATCTAATGGCATAACATGTACTTTAATATAACATGCATCACAAGGCCGGGCTGATTAAGGCCAGGGAGGATGAAGAGTTGGCCAAGCTAGCGGCTGAGAAACAGACAGCCGATGCGCTGAGCAAAGTGGCCTACCTGATGGCCAAATTGGCCGAGGTGGAGAAGCTCCCGAAGATCGAGGGCGAATGGTTTACGACCTGGAAGGAGTCCAGGCCAGGGCCTGCGAGACCTTCGTCAACCAGGTCGGCTCGGCTGCCCAAAAGATGGGGCAGGACGATGCCTTAAAGCGGATGAAGGGGGTCCTGGCTAAGTCCCATCCGTCTTTCTCCTAGGCCGAGGCCATGGCTAGCTACAAGGCTGTGCAGGACGCTGAAGATCAAGCCCTTCTCGCCGAGATGAATATTGCCTTGTCGGAGGATTCTGAGGAGGCCGTGGAGGTCGAAGATGCCGAGGAGGAGGCCGATGGAGAGGACCAGCAGCTTGGGGTGGGGAGGTCCGAGGAGCTTACTAGGAGCACTAATGAGCATACCGACCCCCCTGTTGCTTAGGCTTTGCTTGTACTTAGCTTTTGTTTTACATTAGGTGGCCTTGGTAGCATCAGGCCTTAGCTTGTAACCAAACTTTTTGAATGGAATGAAACTATAATTTGCTTACACTCTTGTTTTGTCCGACCGACTTGGAGTTTGTTAATTTGCAAGCTTTCGTTATTTTGTTTTATTTTGCCGAACTGGTTAAGTCATGTTTTGAATGTGGGCAAATTAAATTTGAACTTTGGCAATCCTCCCTACTAGTCAAAAACTTCTATATGAATGTGCACCAATTGACAACTTAAATTGACTGATCGACCAAGTGACCCAAATCTTAGATCTAAACTCCTTTCGACTTCAACTCAACCCCCCAGGGTCAAGGGACTTGCGAGATGTAACGTATAGGCTACGACGAAGGTAGGAAAAATGTTCTAGCAAATGTGGTGCTCAAAACTGTTGCAATAATGTCGGGGGTGGTGGTTGATGTGTTGTTGCGGTGGGAATGATGGGTGGCGGTGCTTGTGAAGTGACTCGGTGGATTCCGGATTTTTGAAAGGTGGTGGTTGAAGTGATTGACAAAGATAGCGGTGGTAGTGGAGATGGGAGACGAATGTTTCTGGTGGTGGTTTCGTCGGTTCGAAGTTGTGGGTTGTGGGTTTGCCGGTTCGAAGTGGTTGGGTTAAGGTCGATGTTGAGATCAAAGTGCCTGGGTGAGTGGGTGGTGGCTGGGTTCGAAGTAGTTGGGTGGTTAGGTTCATCAATTTGCCGGTTCAGAGCGGTTGGGTCGGTGGGTTCGTCGGATAGCCTGTTTGAAGTGGTTTGGTGGTGGCTAGTTAAGGTCATGGTTGGGTGGTGGTTGAAATTAATTTGGGTGCAAGTAATTAATTGGTTAATGTATCAACATTAATTTAATGAAATCTGATCAAATTTAATAACTCATTTAAGGTTACAAAGTAATGGCAAAAGTTGTAATTCTGTTGTAGTTTTTTTTAGCAAATATGGAAAACATCAAAAATTTTGAATTTTTTTGTTATACTCAATTTTAGAAACTGTTGAAAATTTTGTGTTACAGAGGGAGTACAATAAATGTTCTTTAAGTACAGAATTACGGAGCCCTTGCCCTTAGTACTGTTATGCTCCAAATTAGTCAAAGTTTCCTATTTTTCTCTTCTAACACTTTGTTCCATGCGCTCCTCGTCTTTCCACAATTGGTTGCTGAAACATGACCAATGCTCTGACTCCCTACAAAAGAGAATCTCAAAGAAGTCAAGTTGGACAAAGTTCCTTGAAAGCTCAATTATAATATGGACAAACTACCCGAAAATTGTCATTCACAACTAAAGAAGAGAAAAGAGAAGAGAAGAAGAAAAATTAAAGAACAATTAACTAAAATATAGAAGAAAATGTAAGAAACGCTAAAGAAAGGGTGCTCTATGAGAAATAAATATCCCTCATGAACTTCCCCCAAGTTTGAACATTTGCTTGTCCTCAAACAAACATCCAAGGCACACAAGAGAAAACCAATAAGGTGCTCTACGACTGTATTGACGACTTCTCCTTGTTTCAGGAAAGAACTAGACCCTTAGTGAACTTCCCTAGTAATGACACCGATGCAACTACAAATGCGAATGAAAATGCATGTCCTAACTTCATGGTCATAGTGGGAGCTATTTTTGTCTAGGTGTGCTATTAATCGAATTAAAGCCTAAGTGGCTAAGTGTAGCTTTTTCTCGAGACCGTTGGAATTCCGAGTCAATCTAGAATTCTAAGTGGATCGAATAATTAACCAGGTGACCACTTTTTATTTTTAAACCGATTTTATTCCCTACTCCGGTTTAGGGGGACTAATCGATTTAACTGAACCGATCGATGTCCCATATATTGAAATTATTGCAATTGACTTCATAACTGGTCTACGTTACCTAGAGAAGAGGTCTGGGGCAAATCACTTACTTTACCGAATTATTTTCGCATATTTAATAGATTTTGTGATAGCACATATTAATTATATTTAATTTTGACTTTAATGTGATCTATCATAGATTGCACATTAATAATTGGGTAATCACTTTGATTAAAATATAATTTTGATTATTATTTATCCTAATTGTCACTTAGAACAAAAGCATCCAAAACAAATAAAAGCGGAAAAATAAATTTTTAAGCGTACAACGCGTAGACCGATCGGGACAAACCGGCTACAATGATGGCAAAATATAATAAAACGTAAGTAAATCATAATTAAGGCATGATTAATACATAATTAAAGCATAATTATAGTGGTTAAGCATAAGTAAGCAAAACAAGCACAGTTAAAGGGGAAATTGGGCAAAACTAAGTTGCTAGCCTAATTGAATTAATGAGTGGTCTAACCTAACCTAAGAGATCAAATTTGCAATTGGGCCAAGGCCAAAATCATTTTAAGTGGTCTAATGTCCATTTTATTAGCGAAAATTAGGGTTTTTAGGAAAAACTAGTCAAAGAAAAAGTAATAGAGGGAATTCTACCAGTCAATTGACACCCAATTCTTGACTCAAGCTATCTAGAAACATAGGAAATTTTGTGTCCAAAGAGAGAATTTTTTAAGGCCTAACCGCCTAAGGGCCTGTTCTCCCCAGCTTATTTTCAGTTCAGTTCAGCTCTCTTTAATTCAGTTCAGTTCAGTTCAACTCCAATCAGTTCCGTTCAGTTCAGTTTAGCTCCATCCACTTATAACCATTTTGTTAAATATTATTATTATGTCGGTATAATTTATTTTACTAATTTTCGCGGTCCAATCCAATCATTATTTTTAATTCCTAAATATTATTATATTATTAAATCTAATTATTAAAATAGTAATATGAATTTACTTCTTAGATATTATTGTTATTATATAATCATCATCAAGTATTAATATATTAATACAAATAATATAAAATAAGTATTAATAATAATAATAATTATTATTATTAATTTATGATTATAAATACTATTTATTTATAACTCTCATTTAAAAATATCCAAAATACTATTATTATTATTATTATTATTATTATTATTATTCATTATTATTACTTATTATTATAATTAATTATTATTTAATATTCATATTATCATTGTTTAAATATTATTTATATATTTATTACATTAAATTTAATTCAATTCAATTTAATTCAATTCAATTCAATTCAATTCAATTCAATTCAATTCAATTCAATTCAATTCAGTTCAGTTCAGTTCAGTTCAGTTCAGTTCAATTCAGCTCTCTTCAGTTCAGTTCAGTTCAGCTCCAATCAGTTCAGTTCAGTTCAGCTCCAATCAGTTCAGTTCAGTTCAGCTGTTTTATGTCGAAGAGAACAGGCCCTAAAAGTACATCTAATGATTTTTACAAAAATACCATCAAAACTGACCAATTTTGGGACGGAATTTATTTGACCGACCTAAACCTTCATTTGAGCTGATTTTTGGAAACAACACACAAGAAACTTCCTGGAACATGCCATAGTTTCATTATGATTTTAGTGATTTTTATAAAAACTCTAGCAGATTTTCTGGAATAGCTTATAGAAATCACCTAGGGCAAAATATTAGCCCATAAATCATACCAAAAATATTGGAAGCATGTTATAGTTCCTATAACATTGTTTCCAAAAATTATGGCCTCTTGATGAACGTGAAAGTTTTAGACTATTTTTAGCCAGTTCTGACCCAATTTGCAAATAAAAAAAAAATCATAACTCAAAAACTAGATTGCTATAAATCATAAGAAAAATACTTAATAATTCTGGACATCACCGGAACATTTTTTTTCAAAATATTGGCTCATTTCAGTGAGCCGTTTTTGAATTAAAAATAAAACAGTAGCCAAAATAAGCTTTTGGGCCATGTTTAATAAACAAAACAATCACACACATGTTTATGGAAAAATCATGAGAAAAATACACATGACACACATATATTACAGTAGGTTATGTTCAAATATTAGCTTATTTGAACACTTAAACTACCCACATTAATATTTAGATTGAAAATCACACACTCAAAATGAAAAACTTTAAATAAAAAACGTTGGAAAAAAATGATGTTTGAGATGTTGGGGGATGGAAATAATCATGGTAATGATTATTTCATCCCCAAGTACTCACTTTTGGTGAGGTACTACGTTTTTAAAGACTTTGCATAATAAAAATCAAGTCTTTGTTTGTTAAAAACTATTAAAAACAATTTATTTATAAAAAGAACAAACTTTATAAAGATTTTGATTGGTTCATAATAATGCATTATTTTACCCTTATATATTAGTCATTTGAATAGATTTTATAGTTATATATGAGATATCAGTGAGACTTATTAATATATACTTATTTTTCATAATTATTTATTATTTTTTATATATTGAGCTCTAATTGTTTTTATTTTATCTAAATTTATCTTAGGTGTCGACTCGTGAGAAATAAAGATGATTTCAAGAGCAAATATACAAGTGTGAGGCCCAAACAATACGAGATGAAGAAAATATTAGCCAAAGTCTCATATTAATCAATATCATTATCTAAAGCAAAATGATAAATCCTACGTGTCAAGCTCATAATTACCGAGCAATTCTAGAGCATGAGGAATGTAAAACTCTCATCTAGGGTGTCCATGTAGGATTTGCCTAGGTGAAATCCGAAAATTATAATATTTCGGAAATTTAATTGCCTTAATTAGGGGTGATTTGAGGTAATTATTGATGATTAGCGTAAATTGTGGAATAAAAAAGGCAAGGTCGTTTTTATAATCTCCAATTATGTTTAAATTTGGCCGAAAATTTTGGAACTTCACTCCATATGGAAACAAGCAATTACAATCTTCAATCATGTGCAAGTTGATCACCTAAATCAAAATCATTCCTAATTTGAATGGCGTGATTTTAGGGATTGATTCAATCAAGCTTTAATATGAAATTCGTAATTTAATGAAATTTTATTAATTTTTTAAAAAAAATCGAGTAAAAAACAATCTTTATTTTGCACTATAAATACCCTAATCATATTTGCATTGCACTACAACATCAAAATTCATAAACCCTAAACATGTTTTCATATATACATCATTTGAGAAAAAAAAAAATAAGTCAAGCATCATTCACGGTTTGCAACAACATCCAATTTTCTGTAGAAGGTGAATTCGTCGCAACATCAAATGGGAATATCAATTAGTAATTCATGACTTGCGTGAATGAAATAGTGTATCATATCTCAAGTGGTTGCTTAACATTTTTGCATGGGATTGCATTAGAGTTTTTTTTGTAATGTTTACCATTATTTGTCATCTTATTTTTGTCGTGATTGTAACATAATTTGTCATTAGTTTCCTCTATATCATTCTTTTTATATTTATATAATATATTATGGTCATAGTTTTATTTTTCTGGAAAGATATTATGGTCATAGTTAATTTGTATGAAATAGTGTAAACGACATATTAGAAAGCTAAAGAATTTACAGTTTATTATTATTATTATTACATCCCCATAATTGTTATAAAAAAAGAAAGAGGTGATCTCGAATTTTGATTGATTTCTTTCCCAATCTTTTCCTTTACTTTTTAAGTTAATTTACCAATTAAAGCCACAAAATCGACGTAAAAATTAGTTTAGTTTACAAACTAATGTAGAATCACATAATTTCGAGTACTAATTGTGTTTTAAATATTCACTACATACTATTTTTGCACGAGATTGCATTAATGTTTTTTGTAACAATGTCTAACATTATTTGTCATCTTTATTTTTGCCGTGATTGTAATACAATATGTTAGATCGCACTATCTATATTATTATCTAAAGCAAAATGAAAAATCCTACGTGTCAAGCTCACAATTACCGAGGAATGTAAAACTCTTATCTACGGTGTCCACATAGGATTTAGCCTTTGGTGAATCCGAAATTTAAAAGTTTTCGGAAATGATTTGCGTTAATTATGGATGATTTGCGTTAATTATGAAATAAAAAAGGTAAGTTATATCATGATCTCCAATCCCATTCAAATTTAGCCGAAAAATATTCACTCTCATATTGTTATAATTTCGGATTTCCCTTATATGGTAATGAAATTAATATATTAATCATGCATGATTTATGTTAATTGACAATCAATCCCATATTGGTTAATTTTTCAGATTTCTTAATAAGTGAAATATGGTAATGAAAATAATTTCTCAATCATCCTTGATTTATGCCTATGTGAATGTTAATTGCCAATCAATCATGATTTCGAATTTTGAATTACCAATTAACCTTACTATCCGAATTTCTTAAAAGAAACCGTATCTATGTGAATAATGACACGTGGCAATTTTTTCTCTAAAAACAGTGTCCAACTAGGATTACTCGCCACATGTCATGCATTTCCTATATACTTTGTCCAAAATTTTTAATGACTTCCCTAAATGATTCAAAATTCAATCAATTAGAATCTTCAATCATATGCAAGTTGATCACTTAATTCAAAATCATATATAAATTAGAAGACTTGATTTTAGGGATTGATTAAATCAATATTTAATAAGGAATTTTAGATATTTTATAATTTTAGGAATTAACCCTCCTTAAATCCTGCTTATGTCAATCAATCACAATTTTAATTAAATCGTGTGCAAGTTGATAACCTAAATCTCAATCATTCCTAAATTGCAAAACTTGATTTTAGGGATTGATTCAATCAATCTTTAACATAGAAATTCGTGATTTTCGATAAGGTTATTACTTTTTTTTTTCAATAAAACGAGTAAAAAAACCAAATTGAATTTTGCACTATAAATACCCTAATCATATTTGCATTGCACTACAACATCAAAATGCATAAATCCTAAACACCTTCCCCTATATCCGGCTACCTTAAATTTTCTTCGCGTGATTTTTGATAAATTAGTAAATTAGTAACTGTATTACACCCAAGTAAAATCCTAAATCCTACGTGACAAGCTCATATTAGCCAAGTAATTTTAGAGCACAACCAAAGCAAGCCTATCAAATATGGTGTCCACATGGCATTATGTATATGGATTCTCGAAATTGTTATGTTTGGGGTAAAAAAACGTTAATTGCGTTAATTATGGTACAAATGAAGCAATTAGTATCATGATCCCCGTATCATGCTTATGTCAATCAATTACAATCTTTAAAATATGTAGATGCTTAAATCATGTGCAAGTTGATCACCTAAATCTAAATCATTCCTAATTTGAAAAACTTGATTTTAGGGATTGATTTTTGACACTTTATTATTTACGGTTTTCAGATGATAAATAAAAAATCGAGTCATATATTAAGTTAACTTTTGTGATTTATTTAGAGATTATTTAGGGATTGATTTTGACAATTTATTAAAAAAAACGAGACACGATTTTACACTTTATTATCATAATCAACATGCTCAAGCAAAAAGATGATGAACAATTATATTTCTATGTATATCTAATGGTTGTTATTAATGCACCTTCAAATTTGAACATTGTCATTTTAGAATTGATTAATAAAAGTCGGATTTTATCATGATTTTATGCAAATTTCGCATTTCGATAAATTTTGTTATATAAATGTTTGTGTATTTTGCTATGATCAAACCATAATTATGTTATTTTTGAGACTATGATAAGATTATTAAATGTACATTCAATATTTTGTTAGTGCATGATAATTTCTAATAATTGTATATTCAAAAGATGACAATAAAAAAGGTAGTATTTTTTACGATGCTTTAAATAAGGTTTTAAACATTATATATCTCATATATGTCGAATAATTGAATGATGGACATCTCTAAGATTCGTTTTTGTGTCAAAAATATTTATGAATTGCTATAGAAATGGTGAACGCTATAGAAATGGCGGTAAAATATAAGTATAATTGAATTGTTGTAATATATAGATATATATTACTAGATAATGAACGCTATAGAATTAATTTATATTTTAATTTGTTGATGTATATTTTTGTCTAGATTATAAAATGTTTTTTTGTCTAGATTATAATTTTGTTTGGCTACACCTACTAATAAATATTCTAGATTATAAATTATTTGTTTGGCTACATCAGATCCTACTAATAATTTTCGGTGATAAGATATTTTTTAGGGGTTTTCTATCGGATACCCTGTATTTTTTACTTACTATTTTTTGTTCTACATAGTTTCCTTCAACTTTTTAAATTATACTATACCGCTAGCGTTGAAGTATGTAAAAAGATACTCGCTTTGTTTTCTTTTGTTGTTCATATTTGGAATCGGGGAAGAAACGAATTCAACTCAATATATGGGTAACAATTCCAATATTTTAAATAAAATTAAAATTAACTAAAACATAAAGATTTTAGCCTTTTGAATTACTGAATGTTAAGCAACCAATGACACAAAAGGAACAACATATTGAAACCTAATGAGAAATTTCATTCAAAAATTATACTATATATGGAAAGATTTATAATAGGAAAACATATTGAAATTTCTCGGAAATACAGGAACAACAAAAGAAAAGATGAATTATGTTGTTTTAGCCTCATATTTTGCAATATTGTCTATAAATCAGAGTTACAACTTTAAATTGAAAACGATGAAACTCTACCATAATAAAACATTGTAAAAAAATCTAATAAAGGTCCAAAAAACTATGGCCTTGGGCCTTTAGCTCCATAGCTTACACTTAATATTTTTTCACAATTAGCAACTAAATATACATACAGAAAACAAAACACAGGACTCCTATGATTACGATTGTAATTTTAAGTTCGGATAGGTACTCAAGTAAAAGTCTGTTAAAATTTTATGCTTATCCAAGTTGCAGTTTTAATAGTACAAAGCAAATACTAGATTATTTATCTAGAAAAATGAAATTTATCCTCAATTGAGGAGAGAGAATGTAGTAGTTTATCCTATGCCTTCATCTTCCTTTCTAGCATCAACAGATCTATTATCAACGTGCAAAAGGAAGCCAGAGAAATGTGAGCAATTGGAGACGAAGTGGTTGCATGATTGAGTCCCAATATTGTGAATGACAATTTTAATTTATCTGATTCTCAAAGTAAAGGAATGGGTAGAGGAAAGACTTTTGAAATCAACTTTTTTAAAAATGGTTAGTCACATTATGCACTATAACTAGGCTTAAAAAATCAAAATATGATTTTTGGAATATGATGTTATATGACTATACTCAATATTGTTTATTTGCAAAACTTGCGGCTACGATTATATTTAAGCAAATTTGTCAGAGGCTTTTTTTTTTAAAAAAAATATCGTGAGTAAA
Source organism: Beta vulgaris subsp. vulgaris (assembly GCF_026745355.1). NCBI lineage: Eukaryota > Viridiplantae > Streptophyta > Magnoliopsida > Caryophyllales > Amaranthaceae > Beta > Beta vulgaris. The sequence goes on along the minus strand of NC_079202.1, from coordinate 9,653,832 downwards.
CGAAAATTATAATTGTACAACGTGCAAGTCATAAGCCTATTCTATTTTTTCTCACAACAAGATCATAACATCTAAATCACAAGTTATTATTTTGAAATTTAGATAGAATTGTTCTCATGAAGTTCTCAAAGTATAAAAAATTGACTATAGTTAATATATTGATGGTAATATGTAAAAAGTATTTCATATTGTCAATTCAAAAGTATTGAACTAAAATTTCATATATCAAGTCCAATTTACGAAAATTATAGTTGTAGTATGAGTCATAAGTCAGTTTTAATTATTCTTAATATAAGATCATAAAATATAAATCACAAGCTATTAGTTTTCAAATTTAGATAGAGTTGCTCATGAGTTCTCAAGTCCAAAACATTGTTATAGTCAATGACATTATGGTAATATGTAAAAACTATTTTTCTTCTCTACAATATCCATTCACTTTTATTTCAAGGTCCAGAATTTTAAATTTTAATATAATTTTATCTTAATACTCCGTATCTGCTAAACATATCGTATAATATATGCCTAAACCCATTAAATTTGTTAATGATATGTTACAAAAAATTGATGAGCAAAGTGATATGAGATCTTTTAAAAGGCGCAACAAAATATGTTTTACCTATAATAGGTAAAATTGAATTCAATTATAATATGTATTAGCCTAGATAACAAACTGATTTATTTTCATGGTTGATTGATCACCTATATACTATCGAAATTAATTCCCTAATTATTCTTAGAAATAATTTGATCATGTAACTTAGTGTTAGTTGTGGGTTTCACACTAGCTTTGTTTAACAATCACAATACTAAGAAAAATTAGTCTAAAAGTCAATCAATCAATTATGAAAATAATTGCATTTAGTGTTGTCAACCTGTTTTTCATATAACCAATATTTAGGGAGATTTATTTAAGGGGTAAAATTAAATGATTGAAAACTAATACCTTCATATTTGATGTGTAAATGCAGATAAATACCAAATAAACATATAAGATCAAATAACTGCAGGTTAACAAAAATAAGATTTGATATACTTAAAAAATAAGATTTAATAAGTTAAAATAAAGTTCAATAAGTTTGGTTAAATTTAGATAAGTTCAATCAATTAAGTTCACAAAAGTTAAAATAATTTTAGATAAGTTGACAAAAAAAAGAACAAGACAAATTTATACTTACCACGAGGATTTAAATGATAGAAAGGTTATTCAAAAACAACTAATTATCATCATCTATCTATATCTAAAGCAAAATCATAAATCCTATGTGGCAAGCTCATGTTCATGTTCATGATCTCATATGAGATTTCGGAAATCAAGCATATCCTATTTAAATATTATATGTGATTGACGTTAATTATAAATTACGCAATTAAAATCTCAAATTCATATACTTCTGGCCGAAATTTATAATTCTCATACTTATTAGATTTCGAAATTTTAAAATCCCAAATAAAAATGACAATGAATATAAATTATCAATCAATCTTAATTTGCCAATGTTGATGGTAATTGTCAATCAATCACTCAATTTAAATTGATAGTATCCGAAATTTTCCACGTGCCATTCACCATAAACTAAAGCCTCACATTGCATGACAAAATGGGGAGATAATGGATCTACATGCCACATGTAAGTGTGTAAATTGAATGCCACATATAACTCTCTTGCATTCTTCCTTGCTAATCAATTAGCGCAGAAAATCAACTATATAAAAATTCTTCCTTTCCATAACTTAATGATTTATCCCTTGATTTTCGGGCTATCAAAGAAGCAACAACTTCTTTTTGTAGCTTCTTTTTATTTGTTATAATCATTATTTGGAGTATATCATTAAGAATTTTTTAAAAGAAGAAGCATGCAATAGAATTTTAAAAACAATCACTCAACATATATAATTAAGAGTTTCTAGATCGAAAAATGTTCTATGATGGGAGAAGGCAGATTATTATCATAAAAATAAGAGAAATAAAAAATCTTTCATGATTGAAGTAATAGTAAACTATTTGTTTCATATTTAATTATGTACTACTTTGTTGCGGGTACAAGTATTTATGAGAGTAGAAAAAATAATAGATATTTAGGAGTTATAGGTAAGAAGATATTTGAAAAAAGGTAGTATTGGTAATTTTTGGTGAGTCATGATTACTTAATAAAGAAATGTATCAAAATAACGTGAAAGGTTTTCAGATTCCTTTAAGCTAGCAAGAAAGGAACAATTTACCACATATATGTCAGTTTTCTTACAAATATTCTATGTGTTTTGTATAATTATATAGATTGGCAGAAACTGTAGATAAAGTAAGAGAGACATAAGGAGATCATTTGGGTAAATTATTTGTATTACATATGAACTCAAAATAACTATTTTGAAATCATGATAGAATAATGTAAAAACAATTGAGTATAATTTAATCGGTACATTCTATACGATATTCTATGATATTTATCATTTTTTCATAAATAAAGTATAATAATATTTTAAAATTAGGAGCAAAATTGATAATAAATTGGCCTTTAGCCATTTGAGGCATTAGGAAAGCATATAACGTCCTACTTATGTGATTATAAACTAAATCTAACAAAAATATTAATTTTGATTATATTATTGAATACGCGATCTTGCCTTTTTAGTACCAAGGATTTTATATTATCCAAAATTATGTTATAATTTATATGATGATTGGAACGTAACATATTAGTTAATAATAAATTTTACTATAATGTTCGAAAATAAAAAATGTACTACTTAATGGAGAATTCAACTCTAGAAGGATATATATACGAAGTTCAATCTATATGATATAATGAGGAAAGCCAGGGAAGGATGTATCATCATATAGATTGAACTTCGTTTATTGAGCAAAGCCAAGTTCCAAATTATGCAAAAAAAAAAAAAAAAAAACCCCTTGGTTGGCCTAATGCAATGGTGGTGCAAGGCAGCAAGATATGGAGGTGAGAGGGATTGTAAGTATAGCGGGAACAAAAGTGGCTCAATGGTTGAGTACGAGATATATGGTCAAATTGTGTGATCTAATCTATCCTTTAAATGAAGTAGTAGGCAATCGAAAAAATTCAATCAATTTTTTTTAAGATTAATAATGGGTCACGTGATCCACAATGATATTAACTACATCAACTGCTAAACACACGGATCATAAGCCATTTTCAAAGTAAATAAGTACATAATTGTAAAACTTTAAATCACAAGATAGTATTTCTACAATGATTTAGGAAAAACAACATAAAATCTTAAATTTATGGAACAAAATTTTTAGTACAATTTGCACAGGTCTAATAGCAAATTAAAATTTACATTTATGTGTATACTTATTTTTTATTCCTAACTAACTTTTATACATCTATTTGATAGATAAACTGAGTTAAATAGTTTCACCCTGATTTTAGGGGAAATACCATAAAATCTTAAATTTATAAAAATAAAAAAATCCCATGCAGTTGCACGGGTATAAATTAAAATCATGACTAAGTGGGCAGCTACCAGTGGGTGGCCAAATATGATGCATCGGTGGTGCAAGAAGGTAGAATAAAGACTTCCTTAAGTGGTTGCTGAAGCCGGCGTATGGCTGAATGTTATTGGTGGTGTGAATTGTGATTTTATCTTAGACTGTATCGGAAGCAATAGATAGAGCAAATACTATTTCTATCAACTTTAATATATATATATATATATATATATATATATATATATAGGCGGGTCATGTGATCCACCACGACATTAACTACATTAGCGTAAAGACACGGGTCATAAGTCAGTTTCTAAAATATTCTCATTACATATGAAATCTTAAATCACAAGTTAATATTCACCATCATGACTTTAGGACAAACTTCTTAAAAATTTCAATTTATAAGACAAAACATTTCTCCTGCAGTATGCATGATGCACGGGAAGTTACTATTATTTTCGGAAGCAATGTCGGAGAAAACATATTTATCCCAAGAATGACACTAATCCCGTCTGACTTCACTAAATTTTCTATCGGATTTCAGAGACGACTATTTTCAAATTAATGATTTTTTTTACTATGACCAAAAATAAAAGTGAAGGAAAAACTCTGTCTCATGTAGGCATGTATCTTTCGATACCTGTGATTCAGCCATGGACAATTTTATGTTGTTGTTTCCAGAGTTACGAGCAAAAAATGTTTCAAGATCCTTTTGTTGGATGAAGAACATTGTTTGCGTGCAAATACGCCAAATGTAGTTTACAAAGAATGTTTGCATACATATAAATTGATTTGGAAATTTCATTTGTAATTTTTGTTCATCACCATCATACTTTATGTTTTATGATTTTGTGTAATATGGGAAGTTAAGATAACGTTATTATGTGACTTCCTTTAAATATGTAATAAAACAATAAATACTCCCGTGCATTATCCACGGGTCATAATACTAGTATAAATCTAAAGCAAGTCGAAAAAGAGACCACTGAGATGCTGGCAACTATCCCTTACTCAAACAAAATCTGAAAAGAAGATACAGAGAGAGCTTATAAATATTAGAGATTGAGTTTTATTTTACTAGTTGCCCACGAAACGCAATGTTCAACGTCGAGACAATTGCAATTTCCTACAATATATCGGGGGTCTTGCTAAATTACGTCCTAAATTTTCCTAGTAACGCCCTAAATACAGTATTTTCATACCGTATTTATATATTTGTATTCCTTTTCTCTCTATCCCTTCACTCACTCACTTTCTCTCTCCTCTCCACCACAACCCCCACCAATTCATCTCTCCTCTAAACCACAACCGCCACACCACCACCACCACCACCATCTTCTTCTCCAATTTCACATTTTTGACCAATTTTCTTCAATAGCAATATGCCGCACCACCACCACCGACGTGCCCCTGCCACCACCGCCATACCCCTGTTGTACCCCCGACACACCACCACCATCCCCTTCTTCTCTCCTCTGTTTTCTTTATTTTTTTCTGAATTTTTTTTTAAAAAAGGGGAGGCGTCCATGGGCCACTGGTTGAGGCGTCCATGGCAGGCGCTCCACCACATGGTGAGGTGCCTGCCATGGACGCCTCCACCAGTGGTGGGGCGTCCATGGTGGACGCCTCCCCTCCTTTTTTTTAAAAAAAAAATTCAAAAAAAAGGAGCCTCACCATGTGGTGGAGCGTCTGGCATTGACGCCTCCACCAATGGTGAGGCGTCCATGGTGGACACTCCCTTTTTTTTTTAAAAAACAAATTCAGATCTGTCAATAAAGAAACAGAGAGACTTCTCCTCTGATTACATATTTAAATGTGAATTGGGTTTTCTGGGTACTTGTTAAAGAAGATGGTAGATAAGAAGAAAAGGTTAAACGATATGATACATACATTTAAATTATGGATGGTGATATGATACATACATTTAAATTATGGATGGTGATCTTCCACGGTTCCACTTTTCCAGTGATGATTATCAGATGATGTACAGAGGAGAAGTTAAAACTATGTTGTGGTTTGTGGACTAGTATGTCTGTGGGATTATGGCGGTGTGGTGCGGCTGCAGTAATGGTGCGGCAGCGGTGGGGCGACGACGGTGGTGTGGAGGTGTGTTCTACCGGTGTCCAATGGTGATGTGGGAGAAGAGGGAGAAAAGTGAATGTAGAAGGAGGAAAATATGAAAATGAAAAAAATACGTATATTATACGTATTTAGGGCGTTACTAGAAAATTCTAGGGCGTCGTTTAGCAAATGAGTATATGGGTGTAATTCCTTACGTAAAATGATCGGTATAAGCGTATTCAGATATATACAGTTTCATATAGATTGGTAATTAGTATCACAAGAGCAAAATAAGCTAGTCTATGTGGATTTATAATCGTAGGACAATCCAAATCTGAATTATATATGGCGATAATGGACGTAGTAACACCAACGATAAATCGATAATATATCTGTAGTAATCATAGCAATTACTCCCTCCGTCCCAAAATATAGTTCCCATTTTCATTTTAGATGTCCCAAAATATAGTTCCCATTTTCATATTTAGTTCCACATTTTCCCGTAATTTACCTAGAAAAATCGTGTCCCATCATTTATTTGCTTTTTGAATTTTGTTTTTTCCTTTGTTTATTCAACCAAAATGTTACAATTAATGCTCTTTCACCAATTATCTCCATTCTCTCTCCTAAAATCATCTTTTTCCATACAACATTTATTTAAATAAACAAAAAATCTTTACTATCCCAACTTGCATAAATTACCGTGAAAAAAGGAAAATGGGAACTATATTTTGGGACGGAGGAAGTATATCCTAGATAATTATAATTAATACAACATGTTTTATTCCACGTGTGTATGTTAGGTGATAGACTTGTTTGGAACAAAAGAAGGCTTTATTATTTTTCGTTTTAAGGAATAGGCCCAAACTGTATCAAGAATAAAAAAAGCCAACAAGAAGCCCATACTCTCTAGCTCATTCGTGCTAACTATGCAAAATAAACCTTTGTTATATATTCATATCATTTTAAATTTTATCATCGTTAGTTAATAATCCCTTTAAAGATTCATTTGATATTTTCTGATCATTATATGGAATGGAAAAAATGCGCCGTATCCAAAGTTGACTACTTTTATGCTTGATTATATTAATATAAGTATATATAAGGACTAATACACCCTAATTCTACAAAATGTATTTCCATTGAGAATTGAGTTAATAGTAGAGAAATCATCAATTGTTAAGGTTATGTAGGTTAATAAGCAAAAGAACAAAGAACTTTTTGTATTGTAGTGTTCGATTTACATAGGTTATATACTGCAAAACTACTGTTAGTGGGTATATTTAAGAAAATTATGTTTCTTATCTTCTGAATTAATCTACTTGGAACCATCATTTTAATCTTTATTAGAAATTATTAGAAATAATAAAACTAAGAGAGTAGTTCATCCTCTTTTGAAGAGAATGTACTTTATTACATCTTCCTAAGGACGGAGGAAGTAGTAGATATGTTTTGTGATGAGTTGGAGGGAGCAATTTGTGGTTGATCATATAGACGATGAAGTAGATATGATAGAATATAAATATATCCTTATACTTTATTTGTATTTTTTTTTTACTCCTTCCGTTTAAAAATACATGTAACTCTTTTTTTTAAACACTTACCAAGACATAATTTTAACAAATAATATTTATATGCTATATATTTGAAAAGTATATTCCAAGATGAATCCAAGAAGATCCCAAATGACTACATTTTTCTCTATATATAAATAACAATTAATGGTCAAAGCGAGTTTCATTAATAATACCAAAACTCAATATGTTACATATGAAAAAAAAATGGAGGTAGTACTTGTTACTTTTTAGATTACCAAAACAACCAATTAGGAATCCATTGTAGTAGAATAACACCACTAATACCACTACCACCAT